>NW_020632957.1:0-1016 GCF_003573695.1 Papaver somniferum
ACTTATATTTGTTCTTTAGGGTATTTTTAGAGCATTGCTTGGTCGAACTCACAAGTGTTTCTATCTCAAGATTGTTGTTAAATTTATATGCCAAAACTATATCTTGATTTGTAGTCTACAATTAGTTAAGTCTCGGATTAGGATAGATGTGTAGTTCATAAGCAGACATCACGACAGTCATCATTATGTTCTACCATTTAAAGGCGAAGATCAACCGAAGCTTTTGAAAAACTTCTTCAACAAAAGGTAAGTGAAGATTGAACCACCTATTTCTCAAGTTATATTCATCTTTCTATCTATGAGACGATGTCACATAACTAATTAGACTATCATAAGCATATCAAGAATTTCGAGTCAAGTTTATCTTGGTAATTAATATATATATATATATATATATATATATATGAATAAGTTTAATGAACATTTTTTCATACTTGATGAATTTCGGTTAAGGACAATCTATTGTTCGTAATCTAAATTATGATTCAAGATCATCATTCGAAAATAGCCTGGAACAGTGATATGTGTCATAGATGTTATTTGGGATTGTTTCGAATTGATTTAGAGAGAAATATAGAAATACTATTATTCTCGGATACAAGAGAGTATGCATATCAGTCTTACAAACTGAGAGAATTGTTATAGGTACGGAACCGTAGTACCTAGTACACGTACCGAAGTAGCTATATGTCAATAACAACTTTTTGGTACGCATACTAGTATGCATACCTTGAAAAGTCTCTGAACTCGTGAAACCGGATCAGTACGCATACTCGTATGCATACTAGAAAATAATTGTTGGTCTCGGAACCGGCTTGGTATCCATACCGGTACGCATACCATAAAAGTGTTGTGAACTCCGAAACTAGGTTATGTTTTAATGGTATCCATACCAGTACGCATACCGGAAAAGTTCTATGAACTCCGAAACTTGGTTATGTCTTAAGGTATGCATACTGATACACGTACCATGACATAACTGTTCACGAACAATTTAAGTATATGTACCCAGTACA
>NW_020632958.1:0-273 GCF_003573695.1 Papaver somniferum
TATCTTGGCAATAAACTAGAGTTAATATTTGTTTTGTTTTGAACTATAATCGCTTAGAATTAAATTCTGAACCACTTGAAAATGAAAAATGGCCGAATCTTTAGTCCCAGCAACTCTCTACCAATTTGTCAATATTTGTATATATATTTTTAAACCTAAAAATCCATTACCTTCACAAGTCCGAGAGTTTGAACCTTTATTACTACAACCACCACGAAATCTTTAATCAAAATGGCGCCGCCGACGCGGATTTGTGCTTAGGTAGAATTTTTA
>NW_020632958.1:473-815 GCF_003573695.1 Papaver somniferum
CATAGGAGTCGTGGCCCGAGTCGACGACAACGGTTCATCGCCCGTCTGGTACGGGAGGTAAGTCCAATCGAAACACCCGTGAATCTCCTGCAAGCGGGTTACTGTCTGCCTTAAGGTGATAATTGTTGGAGGACGAACCAGACTGTCTTTATTTTCCTAGTAAAGGGCAAGGCCTGGCCTAAACAAGATAAGGGTTCGGATTTCATCACCGTTCTCTTCTTGCCGCCTTAGGAAAACGAAACCGAACGCGAACCTAAGCTTTAAAATTTGGAATAGAACGAGACCGATAGGGTAACGAGCTTAATAGGAAACTCGTTCGAAAAATATTGGTTTCTCTTTAAG
>NW_020632959.1:0-427 GCF_003573695.1 Papaver somniferum
AACCGGACCCGACCATTATAAGTAGGGTCCGGATCCGGGTCTAGTGATACCCGGGAGGACCCGGACCCGTTGACACCCCTAGTTAATACGATATATAAGGACCGCTACTACAAGCAGTACTACACCTTTGATCGTGAAATATCGATTGCTTGTTGAACCCTGTGAATTGCGTGAAAGGAGGATACTCCAAATTCAGGGGTCAAAGAGTTTCATAAAACGTTCTTGGTGGAAAAAAATGTGAGTGAAAATGTGAGTGAAAGATCCCACTGAATCGAATTTGGTCCATGAATCTAAGAAATAGTGAGAATTCTTGATCTCTCTCAATTCGAAGATCCAGGATTTGAATTGATGTCGTTTCATTGATTCCTGTTTCATTGATTCCTCCTAAAGATTTCATTTCAATTTGAATTTGGTTATTTACGATGTA
>NW_020632959.1:438-1000 GCF_003573695.1 Papaver somniferum
TTTCATTGATTCCTCCTAAAGATTTCATTTCAATTGGAATTTGGTTATTCACGATGTACGATGATCCCTGTTAAGCATCCATGGCTGAATGGTTAAAGCGCCCAACTCATAATTGGCAAATTCGTAGGTTCAATTCCTGCTGGATGCACGCCAATGGGAACGTTCAATAAGTCTATTGGAATTGGCTCTGTATCAATGGAATCTCATCATCCATACATAACGAATTGGTATGGTATATTCATACCATAACATATGAACAGTAAGAACTAGAATTCTTATCAATACTGGAACTCATAGGGAAGAAAATGGATTTATGGATGGAATCAAATATGCAGTATTTACAGACAAAAGTATTCGGTTATTGGGGAACAATCAATATACTTCTAATGTCGAATCAGGATCAACTAGGACAGAAATAAAGCATTGGGTCGAACTCTTCTTTGGTGTCAAGGTAATAGCTATGAATAGTCATCGACTCCCGGGAAAGGGTAGAAGAATGGGACCTATGGGACATACAATGCATTACAAACGTATGATCATTATGCTTCAACCGGGTTATTCT
>NW_020632960.1:643-1000 GCF_003573695.1 Papaver somniferum
ATTTCCCCGTTTTCTCCCCCGATCGAGATATCCTCTGTTTCACCCAAGAAAGATTGATTGAACCATCAATAATTTGAAGCGTGAAGTGCAATTAGAGCAATTTATTTGGGGGATCAATATGCATTTTTCAATTAGAAAAATTTATGGTTGGCTTGGTTGGACCAATAAAATGAAGTATCCAGGCTCCGTTCAAAAAAACCCAATCGGTAAAATATGTATGATTACCTTTTGTATCATAAAGAATTCCTATATTATACCAGCGACCTCAAACCGCCAATCAATCGACGGAGTCATCATACTATTCCAGTGATTGGCGGAAGCGGAAGACATAAAATGAAAAAAAGTATTATCAAACAA
>NW_020632961.1:0-332 GCF_003573695.1 Papaver somniferum
AATTTGGGAAAAACTGATACTTTTCAAATTTTGAACTTGCAATAATCGGAAGTCAACTTAGTTACCCAAACTTCCGAATATGGGTTGTCTAACCTTCTATATTGGCCCTTGGAACCACCTAGAGCCATGTCATCGTTTGTTTTGAACTTGTAATATTCAGAGGATAATTTTTTTTTGTAAAGTCCCGAATGTACGATGGCCCAAAAATCAGAATTTGGGAAAAAAAGATACTTTTCAAATTTTGAACTTGCAATAATCGGAAGTCAACTCAGTTACCCAAACTTCCGAATATGGGTTGTCTAACCTTCTATATTGGCCCTTGGAACCACCTA
>NW_020632961.1:532-715 GCF_003573695.1 Papaver somniferum
ACCTTCCCGACCAAGGCACAGCTGTGAAGTTTAACTACACAAAGCAGTTAAGTTGGGCACAACTTTATGCTCTAACTAAAAAGTGCTTAGGTTGGGATGAATAGACAACAACAGCAGAGTTTAGGAGGCATGAAAGTTACAGAACAAGATAGATCAACATTACAGCTTTGATGAATATGTTCC
>NW_020632962.1:0-408 GCF_003573695.1 Papaver somniferum
TTTGGGCCATCGTACATTCGGGACTTTACAAAAAAAAATTATCCTCCGAATATTACAAGTTCAAAACAAACCATGCCATGGCTCTAGGTGGTTCCAAGGGCCAATATAGAAGGTTAGACAACCCATATTCGGAAGTTTGGGTAACTGAGTTGACTTCCGATTATTGCAAGTTCAAAATTTGAAAAGTATCTGTTTTTCCCAAATTCTGATTTTTGGGCCATCGTACATTCGGGACTTTACAAAAAAAAATTATCCTCTGAATATTACAAGTTCAAAACAAACGATAACATGGCTCTAGGTGGTTCCAAGGGCCAATATAGAAGGTTAGACAACCCATATTCGGAAGTTTGGGTAACTAAGTTGACTTCCGATTATTGCAAGTTCAAAATTTTAAAAGTATCAGTTTTT
>NW_020632962.1:608-1000 GCF_003573695.1 Papaver somniferum
CACTTTGTTGAGCGGCTTGTTCAACACTTGGTTGCACCCCTTGTTCACTTCCTTGTTGTTCTACACTTTGTTCAGCACTTGGTTGCACTCCTTGTTGACTGCTTTGTTCTTGTAAGCTTTGCTGAGCACTTGAATTATCTTTGGCACTCCTTTCCCTCCTAGTACTAGCTGTCACTTTCTTCCTCCTTTCTCGATTTTGTCTAAACAACAAAGAAAGGAACAATATTTACAAACTATACAATCGGAAGACAAAGTATGGAAATATAACCCGAATGTACACATTCGGACGTAAGAAGACACATACTGTTCCCGAATACAAAACAATCGAAAGCTAACTAAACATATTTACAACCGAATATGCATCAATTGGAGTTCAGAAGCTCTAAATTTTT
>NW_020632963.1:0-520 GCF_003573695.1 Papaver somniferum
TGCCAAATTAGACCAAGCCCTTGAAAATCTTATTGAAACTGCTAAAACTCCTGATGGTCGTTTGAATCTTGCTTCAGTCAAGATCCTACCTATAATTCTTGACCTCATCAAATGTCAAATGTCCTCTTCAAATCATGTTCTTGTTACGTTGTCGTTAAAACTTCTTAGAAACCTTTGTGCGGGAGAAATATTGAATCAGAATTGCTTCATAGAGGAAGATGGAGTCGATGTCGTCGCTAGGGCATTTGATTCAATTAGTTTTGATACAAACTTCGGTGATGAGATTATCGAGATTATCCGATTTGGGTTGGAGCTTCTAGGCAATGTATGTGGAGCTGGGGAGGAACATCAGGCTGCTGTTTGGTTTCGACTCTTTCCTGTTTTATTTAAAGATATTGCTAGAGTTCGAGTGAAGAAAATTTCTGATGTCTTAAGTATGGTTTTATATTCTTGCTGCAACGGAAGTAATGAAATAATGAGGCAGCTTTGTGAGGTTCAAGGGTTACAGATCGTAGCGGAA
>NW_020632963.1:531-1000 GCF_003573695.1 Papaver somniferum
TTTATACTCTTGCTGCAACGGAAGTAATGAAATAATGAGGCAGCTTTGTGAGGTTCAAGGGTTACAGATCGTAGCGGAAATTTACAACTGCTTCAAGAGGTAACTTTTTGTGTCTTCTTATGCATAAGTGTTTTGATCTCTTTATGATATGGATCACGGTTGCTGTGTTTTTATGCAGAACATATTTTTGTATTTTTTATATTTATAGTCTTTTGTTATTTTATTAGATGGTCTCGGGGAAGATTGGTTGTTGGGGCTTCTTGCAAAAATATGCCTCGAGGAATCCTATTTTTCACCGTTATTTTTTATGTTGAGCACAGCTAGTGTTGTCGAGAAGAACAACAATTTGAAGGACACTGATGATATTTTTACACTGGAGAATGAATTTCTATTGAGTGTCCTCTATGAGACCTTGAACAAGAAACGTAATGAACTCGTACCCAAGAAGTTTGCCCTCTCTGTTCTCGGA
>NW_020632964.1:0-326 GCF_003573695.1 Papaver somniferum
GTGATAATATTAGTAATAATCTTCGTAATAAAATTACACAAGCTAATGGGCGTGTATTCCTTTATACAATTAGGATTACTTACCTTAGGTATCAAAGCAATGTAGGTTTTATTGAGTCTAGGAATGTAGACTTTTTATCTGCTTTGTTTAATTTTGATGTAATGGGTGTCACTACACCAAAACTGATTTCTAGTTCTCTGTTTAGGTCTTGGTTTCAGGAAAGTTTATCAAAATAAAATAAAATAAACGTGCAAGAAAGGGTAAGATCTAGACATTCGTTTACACCTTAATTTGTTATAATTTTATGTGAAATATATATATAATTG
>NW_020632965.1:0-348 GCF_003573695.1 Papaver somniferum
CGAATCCTGGGCCAGAGGATTCCCAGACGGTGGGGGCCGGGGCAACGTTCTAGGATATGGGATTAAAATATTTACACACCCATTCCGTCGACCCGTTGCCTTAAGATTGGTTGGGTATCTCTTTCTGCTGGGTGCCTTCCCCCTGGTCTTACACTTATGGACACTGATGGGGGAGCCCTGAGAGATTGTAGATTAACTACTTTCCCCAATATTGTCGATAGATTCCGCTGAATTGATAATTTGAAAGCTTGTTTGATTGATAGGTGGAGGCCTGGAATTCCTCTTCCAGAGATAGAAACATGTGGAGCGGTCAGGCTCCCTTCTTCTTCTGGTACACTCCAAGCAGAT
>NW_020632965.1:548-854 GCF_003573695.1 Papaver somniferum
ATGACTGCTTCAGCTCCATAAGTTAGAAGAAACGGGGATTCCCCGGTGGCGGATCTTCGTGTTGTCCTGTATGCCCATAACACATTGTGCAGTTGTTCGCACCATCTTCCCTTATGCTCGTCTAATTGTTTTTTGAGTATAAGGGCGAGGGTCTTGTTGGTAGCTTCCGCTTGTCCGTTTATTTGAGGGTATATGGGGGTGGACTTGTTCTTTCTTATTTTGAAAGTATCGAAGAGCATGTCTATATTTTTTCCCTGTAATTGCTTGCCATTATCAGATACAATTTCAGCGGGTATACCAAATCTG
>NW_020632966.1:0-337 GCF_003573695.1 Papaver somniferum
TTAACAGAACTAAGTTCTGGACACTGGCTATTCCAGCATGAAAATTACACACACCACAGTCCCCTTTTTATACCCAATTTACATTTTAGGGTTCTTACACCCAATTCCCAAATTTACCCAATTGAACAGCAAAATTAGGTATATGATTTTACCTAATGTAATGGGTCTAATTCGAACCCACATCCCTATTCTAGCTCCTTCATGCCTTCCTAACAAAAAATTAGGGTTTTCTATAAATATCCCCAAAAATTAAGAAATTAGGGTTTTTTGAAAGTTGAGAAATCTCACCTAATTCTCTGAATTTTTCTTCGACCCATGCTTTATCTTCTTCTTTTTC
>NW_020632966.1:537-739 GCF_003573695.1 Papaver somniferum
ATTTATTCTTGAAAACAATGAAAATACGGAATATGGGATAAAATGTAGAATTACTGCACAAAAGATGAGTTAAATGCCAACAAAAAGGGATAGATATATACATTATTTGGCACTCATCAAAACTCAGCAGAAATTTTCGATTCGAAAATTTCCGTGAGTACGCGTACGTAAGGTGACTGGTTTATTAGTTTCTACGCGTTTC
>NW_020632967.1:0-161 GCF_003573695.1 Papaver somniferum
TAGACTCTAAAACAATATTTTCGAAATGAACCCGTTCCTCTAAACCACTATCGACTTCGTAATCAAAAGGAAAAACTACATCGTCTAAAACGGTGGTATCCCTAATCAAATCCTCGTCCTTTTGAATAGGTGAATAATCATAAAAATTATTTGGATTTGAA
>NW_020632967.1:361-774 GCF_003573695.1 Papaver somniferum
TTTTTTTTTTTTTTTAATTATATAACCCTTCCGTAGGGTTTTAAAAAATAATGTCCAAAGTCCAGAATAAAGTCCAAAAAAATCCAAATTAAAAAAAAAAAAATTACAGTTTTCCTCACACACTCTAAAAAAATTAAAAATTAAAAATTAAATCCTAAAATTGTCCTTTTTTCTTCTCTTTTCGCTTTTCGCTTTAAGCTTTTTCCTCTCCAAGTCCTTAGTGCTCCACTTCGAACCTGTAAATCAAAGAAAAAAAAGACAAAGTAAAAAGGAACAAATAATAAAAAAAAAACCTAAAAATAAATAAAAATAAATCTATATACAAGTCCGCGTCGGCGGCGCCATTTTGTTGTAGTTTTTCAAAAGTAATAAATAAGAGTTCGTTGCTCGGACTTGTAAAGATTTAAAAATAA
>NW_020632968.1:0-221 GCF_003573695.1 Papaver somniferum
GATGCGGGAGAGCTCAAACATTACGTACGAAAGGATGTTACCGAGGATAGATCCAGGCGAACCAAACCAGTCCAACTTCCGGAAGGAAACCGAACAATCAACACCATCTCGTGTTCCGAAGCCACAGGGCCCTCACTTACAGCGCATATAGGAAAGAGGTTACGGAAGCAATTCGAAGACCGCTGCGAATTGTATAAGGTCGATGGGATAGTGGTGGACCA
>NW_020632968.1:421-722 GCF_003573695.1 Papaver somniferum
TACCACCAATATCTCAGATTTCCAACACCTGAGGGAGTAATGGAAATCAAGGGAGATCGGGTCACTACGAGAGAGTGCCAGGCCACTCAGGATCATATCAACAACGAGCAAGAAGAGCAGCGAAAAATTCGAAGAGTAAGAAATAAAGAAACCGCGAAAGAGAAGGCCATAGACCTGTAAATCAAGGAAACTACAGGGAAGGGCTTGACGAAAGATGATAATGTCCTAAGCACAGAGACAAGTACTTCAACAACCAGCGAAGAACAGAAACACGCTAAATAGCAATTAAAGAACGTCCCAG
>NW_020632969.1:0-550 GCF_003573695.1 Papaver somniferum
CAGTTGACCTCCTTACGCATCTGATCCCAGCAGGATATTATGCACTTGATTCCCTTAGCTGATCTCACCCACAACCAAGAGTTGCTACGACCCAAAGTCGAAGACTTGATAAACAAATATGTCTCACACAAAAAAGTCTATTTGAATAGATAAATCTGTCTCCCAGAGAAATACCAACGAGTTTTTCTCCGTCTTTTGATAAATCAAGGTGAACAAGAACCAATTGATAAACTGGAATTATATTCTCGAAGAACAGCCTAGTATTATCGATCACCTCACAATAATCTTAATCGTATGGTAGTGAAACAAGATATTGTGGAATCACAAACGATGAGACGAAGATGTTTGTGATTACTTTTTATCTTTCCTGTCGGAGATTAAATCTCGAGAAAATATTAGAGAAGATAGTACTCAATATGGTAGAAACAGTAAGATCAGAACACGCAACTACAGAGAAAATAGTTGGGTCTGGCTTCACAATCCCCATGAAGTCTTTAAGTCGTTAACCTACAGGGTTTCGTGAAAAAACTAAGGTTAAAGAAGAATCAAA
>NW_020632969.1:561-1000 GCF_003573695.1 Papaver somniferum
GGGGGGGGGGGGGGGGGGGGGGGGGGGGGGGGGGGGGGGGGGGGGGGGGGGGGGGGGGGGGGGGGGGGGGGGGGGGGGGGGGGGGGGGGGGGGGGAGATTAGGTTTCCCAGTTGCTAGAATTCTCCTTTATATAGTTTTCAAAATCAGGGTTTGAAATCTAAGTTACCTGGGTAACAAAGCATTCAATATTCACCGTTAGATGAAAACCTGATTAGATTCAATCTAATATCTTTCAACTGTTAGATCGAACTTAGCTTGTTATACACAAATGAAATGTACCTTCATTTAGGTTTAAGTAACCGTACCTAAACGTGTACACCATGTTGGCTCAACTGTAATTAACCGAGGTTAGCTATATGAACACTCTCATATCAACCTTATTCATCTTAACCATAACTAGTTCAAATGACTCAAATGAAACTAGTTAAAGAGTTTTTC
>NW_020632970.1:0-1000 GCF_003573695.1 Papaver somniferum
AGGTTTATCTTCGTTTTAATGGTGATTCTTGGTTATTGGGTTGTGTTTTAAAATCAATATTGATGCTCTCCAACGATGAAATATTCATTTTTGTTGTCTCCGGTGACGGAATCTTCATCATCAACGTAGCCGGCGAAGGAATCTTCATCTGTGATTTCTTGACGACAGAAGCTTCATCACTAGTTACAAGAGGTTTGAGCAGATCGTTTCTATTGTGGGAGCACATCTTTCTAAGGAAAAAAAACAAACCAAATGGTTGAATTTTAATTCCAAGAAACACCATTTTTCTCCGATTTTATCGGATGTTGTTCATACTTATATTTGTTTTATTCCGGTAATCCTTCTATTTTTTTGTCGAATTTCTCGGTATTATACTTTTATTGTATGTTTTTGTTACTTTGTATTCTCTTATTTTCGATTTTAAAATCATTGTAACATATGCGAATTAGATCAACTAACTTCCGGATATAAAAAAAAAAAAAAAAAAGCTTCCGGATATGAGAAAGTGGGATAGTTGTAAAAGACCTGTAAAAGCACATTATTGTCCCTCCTAGCGACCCAACAATTTGCTTTTCTCTTTACCTAAAAACTTTCTTGGCCATCGGATAAAATACGGTTATAATAATAATAATATAATATATATATATAATTGAGATGATTCTTCGGTTAGGACTAGAAAGAGTTGTCCGTACCACGTGGTGGTGGGGGCAGGTGGGGCTTCTCAATCTCGATTTTATTATCTGTTTTATTAAATATATCTTTAATTTTCTTTTTATTCATTTGAAAAGAATAGAAAGGTAAATGATGAAAATGGAATCAAGCTTCAAAAAAGAAAAGAAAAGAAAATACAAACAAAACGAATCAAATTCTTAAGTGATTTTGTCAATTTGTAATTTGTATAAGCAATAGCCATAGGGGTCTTTAGCTATATTTTTCTCTTTAAGTAACCCATACTCTATAGTCTATACAACGTGGGACTTGAGTATCCCGAAAAAACCAT
>NW_020632971.1:0-1000 GCF_003573695.1 Papaver somniferum
AGCTACAAGGTATTGAAGCAGGTCTTCAACTTGCGCACCTTAAAGGGTTTCCGAAAGTTTCCATTCAAACAGATTCAATAACAGCTTTAAGATATCTCAAAGAAGATGGAAGTAAACCTCCCTGGACCTGCCATCATGTGTGGGAGTCCATAAAAAGTCTTAAGGCTCAGTTTGCCAGATGTTCTTCATCTCATATTTATAGAGAAGCTAATGGTTATGCGGATCTCATCGCAAGCTTCGGACCTGATGGTAGGTTTGTCGAGCTACACCCTAGTTCTTTTCCTGAAGACCTGAAGAAAAAAGTTCTAGATGACGCCAATGGTAAAGTTTACTACGGATAGTTTTGGCCAAGGGGTTTGTCCCTTGTAGCTTCCTTTGCATTTCTGTTGTAGAACGTTTTTTTTTTTTTTTTTTTTTTCTTTTTCTTGTTTTCGTGTGTTTGGTTGGGCTCCCCTTAACCCCCTCTCTTTTCCAAAAAAAAAAAAAAAATTGTAATCCTTTCTAGCATGCACAGTACGTTCTCATTATTAGTAGGCAGAAGTCACATAGGTTTTGTGCCCACACGACAACACCAAGTGCATAAGAGGCCATATATTAGATGCGGCATTTTCTACTAGTTGGTCACCCGTGCGATGCAAGAGTCTTTTCATTGTTTATGGAAAATTGAATGTTCTTTTTATATAGTCATCATCAAAATTATTTTGATAAGGGGTTTTCGTATTACTTCATATTTTTTTTTTGAAGTATCTACCAATTTGTGGGAGTATCCTAGAGTAACAATAAAATAATCCTAATAAGTGCGCAAAAAAACCCAAAGTAATCCCAATAAGTGTGCCAAAAATAAAATGAACCAAAAAGGGCCAAAATTATTTGTAGCAATAACATTTTATTATTTTTTTTAGTTGTATTCTTATCAAATCTAAGAATACCATTCTTATCAAATGGAAGATGATTAAAGTTGTTTTGGTTGGTTGAATAAAACCATACCATTCTTATCAAA
>NW_020632972.1:0-187 GCF_003573695.1 Papaver somniferum
CAGTTTATCTTGAGAGTACTGTTTTCGAGTCAAACGATTTAGAAACAATAGTCTTAGAAGAACTCGTAGAGATTAACGGGGATGAACCTGACTTAGAAAAATCAATCGCCCACTTTCAGGAATCTGATGACCTAGAAATTAGGGAGATTATGACCAGTCTACCTAGAGACGCCGAAAACTCTAAGTT
>NW_020632972.1:198-545 GCF_003573695.1 Papaver somniferum
AAATTAGGGAGATTATGACCAGTCTACCTAGAGACGCCGAAAACTCTAAGTTTGGGGGTGATTATCATTCTCCATGTTCTTTAACTCTTAAAAATATCCCTCACTTGGGACTTGACATCAATGCCTCACCCATCTTACGAGACTATCTTCGTACTCGTTTTCCATAACCTAATGATATCCAACAAGAGTCTCAACTGTTAGAAACCCATCCTCTGGTTGATGTGGTTAACCCAGTCAATAATACCAAGATTGATTTTGTTTTCCCACCAAATAGTTTTCTTCCAAATGTGGGAACATATAGATTTCAAATGTGTCGAATATTAAGTTGTGAGACTAAACCTAAATGC
>NW_020632972.1:745-1000 GCF_003573695.1 Papaver somniferum
TTTCCGTCGCCTAAGCAAGCGTGGAATGCAGGACCCGTGGGAACTATCGTGTAATCTGCTGACAAGAAGCATGCGCTTGGATCAAAAATATCTATTCATGCCGTTAAAATAAAAATAAAAAATGGTTATTGTTATGTGTAGTCAACTGTTGGTTCCCTTGTATTTGCTAGTTTGTTGATCTAGATTTAAGTTATTGACCACTGGTTCCCTTGTATATGCCAGTTGTGTTGATATTAGTCAGACCGGTATCTCAGT
>NW_020632973.1:0-509 GCF_003573695.1 Papaver somniferum
TGTTGAAATCCCATTTTGGAAGAAGCCATGTCCAGCGGTCTTGATTAATTGTGATAATCAAGCAACTATTTATAATGTCTCTAACAAGACTTATAATGGAAAGTCAAGACATGCAAGTCTTAGACATCAAATGGTAAGACAATTACCCAAAAGAGGAGTAATTGCAGTAAACTATATTGAAACAAGTAAGAACTTGGCAGACCCATTTACAAAAGGTCTACCAAAGGCAGTGGTTTCAATAAAGCGTAATGAAATGGGACTAAGGTCTGTGAATGAAGTTTGATCGTCCATAGCAGAAACCTAACCTATGTTTTGGAAAGGATAAACAAGGTTCAATGTGGTACCAACAAGTTATGAAGGTGATTATGGAGCACTAATACAAAACTTCCCATTTCTAATTAGTGCTGGTTTTCTGCAAGAAAACAGGATGGATGAAAATCCTTAATAAGTCTAACTTTTATCACAAGGTGTCTCGCAGAAATACCTTCGAGACTTACCTATATGAGTAT
>NW_020632973.1:520-1000 GCF_003573695.1 Papaver somniferum
TTTATCACAAGGTGTCTCGCAGAAATACCTTCGAGACTTACCTATATGACTATGGAAATCAGGTCGTTTCCTAAGAGAAGAAGACCGTTCTCTAAAGAAGACTCATGAATCCAGGATTTAAGCACATGGCCATTAATGTGCGAGCTACAGAACACACTATTATCAGAAATCAATATGTGTTGAAATTCCGGTTTTATCATTAGGGATACTTGGTTCAAGACTAGTTTCACCACTGAACCTCGATAAGGCTTTGAATTTCTTACACTAAGTGAAGGTTCAAATCCAAAAGATACCTATCATTTATGTATTGGTTTCAACGATGATGCTTATTTCCCAAACTAAGCGTGAACTACGTTGGCTTGATCCCACTCGGGTACGTAGGCAGTCACTTTAGTGATGCAGCCACTCTGATTTATTTATTTATTTATTATTTTTTTTACTTTGTGTTTTTGTGTTTTTCTCATTTTTGAAAATAGGGGG
>NW_020632974.1:0-398 GCF_003573695.1 Papaver somniferum
ACTCATCTAGACTCATGGGTTTGAAGAATTGGGCTTGGATTTGGAAAGAGAAGATGGAAGATTTGAGAAAGACTTGGATTTGGAAGTTGAGCTACAAAGGGAAAGTGGTGTTATTATGGAATGAGGATTCTATTCCTAAGAGGATTGCTAGGAAATTGAAGCCTATAAATAGAGAATTTCTCTACACAACTTTTGCACACCTTTTACACACACAACACTTCTCTTTTCTTTATTCTTTGTGTGAACTTCTTAGCATGAGTATCTAATTTTATTGATTGAGGATGAATTCCTAGTTCTTGATATGTTTTGAGTTTTGTTTTAAATCTACTTTGAAGTTTTCACATGATTATCGTTTGTTTTTACTAATAGGAATGTTTATACATTCATGGTTGATTGAT
>NW_020632974.1:409-1000 GCF_003573695.1 Papaver somniferum
TTAAATCTACTTTGAAGTTTTTCACATGATTATCGTTTGTTTTTACTAATAGGAATGTTTATACATTCATGGTTGATTGATAGGACGTTTATGATGCATACTAAATTGATTTGTTAATTGATCTAAAGCTAGTGAAAGTTAGGGGATAAGTAATTGTTTCTTGACTCTTTACACAAGTAGCAAACACGAGACCTTGCGGAGGGATTCCGTGGAGCAATGGTGTGTGGAAACAACATTAGCAAGTAGACATTGAGCTAAGAGTCTAACTACTAATATCAACCGAATAAATTCATAAATCTTAATGCGTTTAACTAAATTACATCTTGAGTGAGCTACTACTAGGTGGTTTGGTGAATAGAATCCGGTAGTCGAGAACTTCCGTATCTGGTGATACTAGGGATTTAGGGGTTTAGCACTGAGCTAGCTTCTTTACCTACGGTTGGTGATAATCTGTGACTAATAACATGTGGATGAAGAACATAACTTGAATCATTATTTTGCAACGAAGAAGGATTCCTTGATCTAATCTCTCTTATTGATTTTCCTTTATGTTTTAATTGCTTTGTTTATTTATTTTTCTTTATAAAATCT
>NW_020632975.1:0-552 GCF_003573695.1 Papaver somniferum
GGATATTTACGTGAAAGTCTGAGTCCGTGTGCAGTCCCAGCTTTGCTTATACCAAAGAAGGATGGATCTTGGAGGATGTGTGTCGATAGCCGTGCTATAAATAAAATTACATTACGCTATAGATTTCCCATTCCCCGTCTCGACGATCTATTAGATCAAATTGGAGCTGCAACGATTTTCTCTAAACTGGATCTTCGAAGTGGTTATCATCAGATACGAATCCGTCCAGGCGATGAATGGAAGACGGCTTTTAAAACTCGAGAAGGACTTTTTGAATGGCTTGTCATGCCCTTTGGCTTGTCCAATGCACCAAGCACTTTCATGCACGTTATGAATCAATATTTTCGGCCCTTCATAGGTAAGTTTTTAGTCGTTTATTTTGATGATATTCTCATATATAGTAAGTCTTTCACAGAACATCTTGCACACTTGAGAGAAGTACTTCTTGTTCTCCGTCGAGATCAACTATTTTCCACACTAAAGAAGTGTGAGTTCGGCTCTCCTGAGGTTCACTTCCTTGGATACATCGTCTCAGCAGAAGGGCTAGCCGTC
>NW_020632976.1:0-423 GCF_003573695.1 Papaver somniferum
CATGGAGGCATGGCCGACATTGATTTGGTGCGGAGGTGTGGATGGCTTGGCATTCCATTGGCACTATGGTGCAGCTGGCATGGTTGGTATGCCTTTGTCGCGGAGATATGACTGGCATGGCATGTCATTGGCACAGTGGTGCGGCTGGCATGGTTGGCATGACTTTGGCGTGGAGATGTGGCTGGCATGGCATGCGATTGGCACGGTGGTGCGGCTGGTATGGTTGGCATGCCTTTGGCGCAGAGATGTGGCTGGCATGGCATGTCATTGGCACGGTGGTGCGACTGGCATGGTTGGCATGCCTTTGGCGTGGAGATGTGGCTGGCATGGCATGCCATTGGCACGGTGGTGCGGCTGGTATGGTTGGCATGCCTTTAGCACGGAGATATGGATGGCATGGTATGCCTTTGGAACGGAGATGTG
>NW_020632976.1:623-1000 GCF_003573695.1 Papaver somniferum
ATGGTTGGCATGCCTTTGGCGTGGAGATGTGGCTGGCATGGCATGCCATTGGCACGGTGGTGCGGCTGGTATGGTTGGCATGCCTTTAGCACGGAGATATGGATGGCATGGTATGCCTTTGGAACGGAGATGTGGATGGCATGGCATGCCATTGACACGGTGATGCGGCTGGCATGGTTGGCATGCCTGTGGCGCGGAGATGTGGCTGGAATGGCATGCAATTGGCACGATGGTGCGGCTGGTATGGTTGGCATGCCTTTGGCGCGAAGTTGTGGCTGGCATGGCATGCCATTGGCACGATGGTGCGGATGGCATGGTTGGCATGCCTTTGGCGCGAAGATGTTTCTGGCATGGCATTCCATTGGCACGGTGGTGCG
>NW_020632977.1:0-284 GCF_003573695.1 Papaver somniferum
ATGAATTTTGGTTGGCCCGCCAAGGATGAGTTTGTGAATACAATACGTATTGAGTTTTGGATCTTCAAGACATTCTGTAATTGCTTTCCTATATTTCTCGACCAAATTCTCACTTGCTTTCTCAAAAATTTCAAGTGTTAAAGTAGGAACCAGATTTTTCGTTTTGTCAAACACAATTATCTTTCATTTTTCTTTCATAAACTGTAAATTTCTTTTTATATATATTGTTAATTTTATTATTTAGTTGTGTAATAATTTATCGGTGAATTAGAAAAAATACGCGC
>NW_020632977.1:295-689 GCF_003573695.1 Papaver somniferum
ATGACTCAACTTCTCACGGGCAAAAGTCCCATACTTTTAGAGATATTCCATACCTTTTCTCTTGCTAATCCTTTCGTCAAAGTATCAGCTATATTTCCTTCAGACCTTACATGATCTACTCTAACAACACCAGTTGTGAGAAATTCTCTAACTGTGTCGTGCTTTCGACGTATCTGTCGATTCTTACTGTTATTATAACAGTTCTCTACTACTCCGATAGCCGCGGTACTATCGCAGTGGATCAAAGTGGCTGGTATCGGTTTTTCCCATACTGGAATGTCTGATAACAGACTCTTCAGCCATCCTGCTTCTTCACTAGCTGCTGCTAGTGCCATCAATTCAGCCTCCATCGTAGATTGGGCTATAATTGTCTGTTTCTTTGATATCCAAGATA
>NW_020632977.1:700-1000 GCF_003573695.1 Papaver somniferum
TTACTGTTATTATAACAGTTCTCTACTACTCCGATAGCCGCGGTACTATCGCAGTGGATCAAAGTGGCTGGTATCGGTTTTTCCCATACTGGAATGTCTGATAACAGACTCTTCAGCCATCCTGCTTCTTCACTAGCTGCTGCTAGTGCCATCAATTCAGCCTCCATCGTAGATTGGGCTATAATTGTCTGTTTCTTTGATCTCCAAGATACAGCGCCCCCAGCAATAGTAAAAACATATCCACTGGTGGCCTTGGAATCATCTGAAAGAGTATTCCAATTAGCATCGCTAAATCCTTCA
>NW_020632978.1:0-391 GCF_003573695.1 Papaver somniferum
AATAGTATCAGGAAGAAAAAATAGTTTTCCATATTTCAAATCATTTTGAAAATTTTCATCGAATCGTTTTTAATGGCACCACCACGAATAGCAAGAGGTCCAAATTTTACGACAATTGAAGATTTCACGATGTGTAAAATTCATTTATCAATATCTCAAGATCCTGGTGTTGGAGCCGATCAATCAGAGATTGCGTTGTGGACTCGTATCAAGGATGATATTGAAGCTCATTTACCGGATAAACCAGAGCGGTCTTGGAGTTCCTGGCAGAAACGATTTCAGGGAATAAGTAAAGAAGTTGCGTTGTTTTCGGCAAAACAGGCGGAAGTGGAAGGTGAATATCATACGGGATGGGGTCCGGAAATGACCGTGAGTATTCTCTCTGTTTTGA
>NW_020632978.1:591-960 GCF_003573695.1 Papaver somniferum
AAAGAAAAATTGACCCAAAACATACATAAAAAAGGCAATTGCTATTCTATGGGCGAGGAGAGAATCTTCATTAGCCGCCACCAACTTATCTTCTTTGAAGTATGAGCTTAAATATGTAATTTTAATTGAGTTTGATACCCACGACGCGCCTCTTGTTCCCTGTGTGATATCCGGAAAAATCTTCTCACGAACATAGTCAAATTGGTATAGGCTCGAATCATACGGAACTACATAACCATCACCGATACTCAGTCCAGTTAACATGACCCAATCTAATGGCGTGAACCCCATCTCACCAAATGGAAAATGGAACGTGTTGGTTGTATCCCAAAACCTCTCAACAATATAATCAACAACGGCATGTTGGGT
>NW_020632979.1:0-458 GCF_003573695.1 Papaver somniferum
TGTAGGTTAACGACTTGAAGACTTCATTGGGATTGTGAAGCTAGACCGATACTACTTATCTTGTAGTTGTGTGATCTGATCTTGCTATTTCTATCGTATGAGTAAAATTGTAAAATTGACTTGAGATTTATTTTTCTGATAGGCAAGATAGAAAAGTAGTCAAAAACATCTTCGTCTCATCGTTTTTGATTCCACAATATCTTGTTTCACTAGTCGATTAAGATCAGTGTGAGGTGATTTGATAATACTAGGCTGTTCTTCGGGATTATAAGTCCGATTTATCAATTGGTTCTTGTTTACCTTGATTTATCAAAAGACGGAACAAAAACTCTTGGTATTTCTGTGGGAGACAGATTCGTTCAATCCTATAGACTTTTCTGTGTGAGACCGATTTCTTTATCAAGTCTTCCACTTTGGGTCGTAGCAACTGTTGGTTGTAGGTGAGATAAACTAAGGGA
>NW_020632979.1:469-1000 GCF_003573695.1 Papaver somniferum
TCTTCGACTTTGGGTCGTAGCAACTCTTAGTTGTGGGTGAGATCAGCTAAGGGAATCAAGTGCGTAGTATCCTGCTGGGATCAGAGACATAAGGAGCGCAACTGTACCTTGAATCAGTGTGAGATTGATTAGGGTTCAACTACAGTCCAGTCCGAAGTTAATTGGTAGTAGGCTAGTGTCTGTAGCGTTTTAATACAGTGTGGTGTTCAAACTGCACTAGGTCCCGGGGTTTTTCTGCATCTGTGGTTTCCTCGTTAACATAATTCTGTTGTCTGTGTTATTTCTTTTCCGCATTACATTTTGTTATAAATTAAAATATCACAGGTTGTGCGTTAAGATCAACCAATTAGAATATCCAACCTTTGGTTGTTGATTTACAAAGTATATTATTTTATAATTGAAAAATATAATTAATGTAATTATATTAATTATTGATATTTCTGGAGATTTTTAATCAATTAATTAATTATTTTTCTTATTAATATAAAATAATTAATATGAAATAACCAATTACAATACCCAGAGATTTTT
>NW_020632980.1:0-1000 GCF_003573695.1 Papaver somniferum
GCATCCTCCAAGTGGACAAGTAATTACGTTTTCAAGTGATGAGGATGAAGATGTTAAGAATGAGGTCAGTGAAGATGATGAGAAAGAGGTCAGTGAAGAGGATGAGATTCGTTTAGGATCTCCATAAAAAATGTTTCATTGATTTATCTTCTTATTTTGTGTCAGATTCGGCTTATAAGAAGAATTCACTGAAAGCCGAACCTGACAACAAAAATATACCAGAGTTTTTTTGTCAGATTCGGCTCATATTATGATTTCACTGCAAGCCGAACCTGACAACAAAAATATACCAGAGTTTTTTTGTCAGATTCGGCTCATATTATTATTTCACTGCAAGCCGAACCTGACAACAAAAATATACCAGAGTTTTTTTGTCAGATTCGGCTCATATTATTATTTCACTGCAAGCCGAACCTGACAACAAAAATATACCAGAGTTTTTTTGTCAGATTCGGCTCATATTATTATTTCACTGCAAGCCGAACCTGACAACAAAAATATACCAGAGTTTTTTTGTCAGATTCGGCTCATATTATTATTTCACTGCAAGCCGAACCTGACAACAAAAATATACCAGAGTTTTTTTGTCAGATTCGGCTCATATTATTATTTCACTGCAAGCCGAACCTGACAACAAAAATATACCAGAGTTTTTTTGTCAGATTCGGCTCATATTATTATTTCACTGCAAGCCGAACCTGACAACAAAAATATACCAGAGTTTTTTTGTCAGATTCGGCTCATATTATTATTTCACTGCAAGCCGAACCTGACAACAAAAATATACCAGAGTTTTTTTGTCAGATTCGGCTCATATTATTATTTCACTGCAAGCCGAACCTGACAACAAAAATATACCAGAGTTTTTTTGTCAGATTCGGCTCATATTATTATTTCACTGCAAGCCGAATCTTGAAACTTTAAGAAACCAGAATTACTTTGCTAGGTTCGGCTTGTAGTATATTTCTGAAGAAAGCCGAACCTTTCATGATTCATGAAA
>NW_020632981.1:0-322 GCF_003573695.1 Papaver somniferum
AGATTACAGATGGGGAGGAACGTACTGGTACTTCCCCTATCAATGTTGAAGAAGAGGTCTGTGCGGGTCAAGATGGTGATGAAGGGAGAAACAACGCCGGTGTTATTGGTGATATTTCTGCCCCTGTTGAGGATGCCACGGAGACTCTCCCCACCCTTTCTCAGGAGTTTTCTTTTGATCGGCTGTATTCTACAGGGGAGTTTATGGATGATGCCCTCGATTTTCCTGAGGACTTCTCTCTACTGTCCCCCAATGATGATTGGGATGTCCTCGGGGGTGCTAGTAACGGAGACGCTGTTGTTCAAGATGGTGGCGCGGAGGA
>NW_020632981.1:365-638 GCF_003573695.1 Papaver somniferum
TGTTCAACATGGTGGTGCGGAGGAGTATGGTGCGCATGTGGATGCCGACATTTGTGCTGATGGGGCCGCGTCAGAAAAGGGGAAGTCGGTGATTGATTCTCCTGCTGCGGATCTCCCTCATTCGCCGACATCTGAGGGTGAGGACGCCATAATGGATTGGATCAAAGAAAAGAATCTGCTATTTGTCCCTCATCCCGCCCCTGTTGTTGCTGGTGAAAAGGATTCTGATGCGTATACCCGTCGTATGATGGAAATGTCTTCCAAGGCGCGGGT
>NW_020632981.1:649-822 GCF_003573695.1 Papaver somniferum
AGGAAACGACAATGACTTGTTACGTTCCCAATCCCGCGTAGAAGGAATGGTATACTCCTGAGAATTTCAATAACTCCTTCGGTGATTACGTCAACAGTAGGAACCGTAAGCCGTGGAGTGTCAGCCTCCGGAATCTCGCTGCTCCTCGGGCGAAATTCGTTTGTTAAATGAGG
>NW_020632981.1:833-1000 GCF_003573695.1 Papaver somniferum
TCGCGACGATCCAATTCTTCGGTGAAATAATGTGTTTCGTCTTGATGTGTAGATGATGAGGAGTGAGCATTGTAACCACGTTCTGTATCAGTTCTTCAAAGCGAAATCTCTGAAGCTCGAGGCTAAGCTTCGTCACAGAGAAAATGAATTATCTGCGGCTGAGGTGG
>NW_020632982.1:0-623 GCF_003573695.1 Papaver somniferum
AAACCCTAGAGATATACGTGGATGACATGCTTGTCAAGAGAAAGCTTCCACAGGACCATGCAAAAGATCTCAAAGAAATTTTTCAACAAATGAGGAAGTTTAATATGAAAATTAACCCGGCAAAGTGCACTTTTGGGGTAACCTCAGGAAAATTCTTGGGATATTTGGTCACCAAACGAGGCATCGAGGTTGACCCAGAAAAAGTACGGTCCATACTAGAAATGCCCTCTCCTTCCACAGTTAAGGACGTGCAGAGATTAAATGGTCGATTGGAAGCCCTGGGAAGGTTCATCGCCAGATCGTCCGACAAGCTTATAGATTTCTCCAACACCCTTAAGAAGGGAGAAAAATTCTCATGGAGCGCTGAATGCGAAGAAGCCTTCCAAAAAATCAAGGAGCATCTAGCTACCTTACCAATTCTATAGAAGCCCGACCCAGGCGAGAGAACCTTTACATCTACCTATCAGCGACTAACACCTCAATTAGTGCAGTTCTAACTCGAATAGATAAAGAAGTAGAAAAACCCATTTACTTCATAAGTAAGACTCTGACATCTACAGAGAAGAACTACTCCAAAATCGAGAAAATCGTACTGTCCTTAGTTTAAGTGAAACAAAAGTTGG
>NW_020632982.1:634-1000 GCF_003573695.1 Papaver somniferum
GGGGGGGGGGGGGGGGGGGGGGGGGGGCGCAAATCAAACAATTTGGGGTGAAATATCAAGCCCATACAACAATGAAAACCCAAGTGGTTGCAGATTTCTTAGCTGATTTTCCTCTAGACGTTGCCGATGAAATCGAAGAAATCCCAGGAACGGGAGACGAGCTAGAAGACCCTCCCGAGCTAATTCGCTTGGAGAACCCAAGACGATGGGAAGTCTTTGTTGACGGTTTATGTAATTCGGAAGGATCTGGCATCGGAATGGTCTTTACGACGCCAGCAGGCCGAAGGATCGTTTACAGTTTAAGGCTGGAATTTCCCGCTACTAATAACATAGCTGAATACAATGCAGTTATACATGCCCTCCGCA
>NW_020632983.1:0-1000 GCF_003573695.1 Papaver somniferum
CTAAATAACACTGTCGGGGATCATACTAATTCATGTCTGGACAAAAACCAAGTGTGATAACATGGACTTACAATTAGGTCTCCGAACTATAGAATCATGTTAAATAACTCAACCATTTCCAGCATAAATTTCATGACAACACTGAAATAAATGAGTATAAAAAAACAGCAAGCCATATTTCTCAGTTTTTGTGGGTGAATATTGGGAATATTGATAAACTGCCCCACTCTCAATTTTGGTTTAATAAATTGTTCCCGTTTTTTTCAATTTTTCAAAATTGCCCCCACTATTAACTTTTCCATCTAATTTAGTTTTCCATCCAATTTTTTACTTATTTACCCTTTACCTGTCACGTTTATCTTCTACTTCATTTTTTCAGGTTCGTCGAGCTCGGTTCACGGATTTAGGATTCGGGGTTCAGGGTTCAAAGTTCATGGTTTTGAGTTCATGGTTCAAGATATAGTTCAGGGTTCAGGGTTTAGGGTTCATAGTTCAGGCTTCGTTGTTCATGGTTCAGGGTTCATGGTTCACGATATAGTTCAGGGTTCAGGGTTAGGGGTTTAGGGTTCATAGTTCAGGCTTCGTTGTTCATGGTTCAGAGTTCATGGTTCACGATATAGTTCAGGGTTAGGGGTTTAGGGTTCATAGTTCAGGCTTCGTTGTTCATGGTTCAGGGTTCATGGTTCACGATATAGTTCAGGGTTAGGGGTTTAGGGTTCATGGTTCATGGTTAGGGTTCATAGTTCACGACATAGTTCAGGGGTAAATATGACTTTTTAACAGGTGAGATAACTGCCACCTTGCATTTAACGGGATGGAAAGCATTATTTGAAAAAATGGGCACTTTAGAAAAGTGCAAAAAAGCGGGGGCACTTTTTTTTACCCTAATTCAAAACTGGGTCACTTTATCAAAATCCCTGTGAATATTTTAGTAATTGATCCCATGGCATCTTAAACACAAAATTGGTTAAAAAGACCAAATCAACAATTCCTGGGTGAA
>NW_020632984.1:0-360 GCF_003573695.1 Papaver somniferum
TTGATGGAAGAGTTGAGAAAGGCTTCGAGGCTAGGAACCTGCCAAGTTGCCGGGAACGTGGCTCTATTGCAGGTTTTTTCTTTAACTCTATAACTCACTATATAGTTATTCGGTAGACAATACATATGATGCATATTCATAACTCCAAATGACGCATATTCGGTAGGAAATGATCCATCTCTTTTTCCGAATGTTGGGTATTCGGTGGCTAAGTACTTATTTTGTTTTTCGATTATATATAATCGGAAATATTCTTTTGATATTAGAACCGAATATACAGGCCAGAAAAACTATAGATTACTGAACTCCAAATGACGCATATTCGTTAGGAAATGATCCATATCTATTTCCGAATGTTGG
>NW_020632984.1:386-1000 GCF_003573695.1 Papaver somniferum
AACTCCAAATGACGCATATTCGGTAGGAAATGATCCATCTCTTTTTCCGAATGTTGGTTATTCGGTGGCTAGGTACTTATTTTGTTTTCCGATTATATATAATCGGAAATATTCTTTTGATATTAGAACCGAATATACAGGCCAGAAAAACTATAGGTTACTGAACTCCAAATGACGCATACTCGTTAGGAAATGATCCGTATTTATTTCCGAATGTTGGTTATTCGGTGGATAGGTACTTAGTTTTATTTCCGATTATATATAATCGGAAATAATGTTTGGAAATTACTACCGAATATACACAATCTATTTACTAAACTTGGTTTCTTATGTATATAAGGCATGGATCTATGACCACTTCCCTATCCTGAAGTTGGCCGGAGAGAACCCGGGGTGGTGCAAAGGTACTCCTAGAGGAACAAAGTATATATTTGAAGACAACCGTTCTAGGACAAAAGAGCAGCAGTTGATTCGCATGAGGGAGATTTTGGACCAATTGAAGGCCTCGGACGTATGCTTTGATCCATACAAGGAAGATCGAGCCAGTGGACATATAAATGTTCGGTCGGACTTGTCCCTTTATTTTGGACCATTGTGGCACCCCACAGGATATG
>NW_020632985.1:0-370 GCF_003573695.1 Papaver somniferum
TTGAACTTTTTCAAGTCATCTTCCAACATCTTGATTTTATCAAGAGCAGCAGCTAAATCAGCCTCAAGGCGTTTTTCTCGAGCGAGACAAGCACTTTCTCTATCATCAAAACTAATTTGTTGAGAGTTAAACCTTGCTTCAGATTCTGCAAGTTTCTCTTCCAACAAAAAGTACTTTTGATAAAGATTATCACATTCAAGTGACTTCATACGTAGGTTTTCCTCAGAATCCTTGAGGATCGACTCGTTAGAACGATTCGAAAAATAAACACCTGCATAACATCTTCTCAATTTATTGTTTTCTCGACAGAGAGGAGTCAGAAATGGTGAGACATGAGAGGTTGTAATCTTTTTCATCTTCCACGAATCCA
>NW_020632985.1:381-615 GCF_003573695.1 Papaver somniferum
TAACATCTTCTCAATTTCTTGTTTTCTCGACAGAGAGGAGTCAGAAGAGGTGAGACATGAGAAGTTGTAATCTTTTTCATCTTCCACGAATCCAAAAACTTAACATACTCTGAGACTTCCTCATCAACATCTCTATCAATATCTGAATCACCTTCATCAGAAAGTTCATCCAACTGTTCTTCTAGGAGAGTTCCCCAATGAACAGTTTTTACATCAAGAGAATGTTTAGATATG
>NW_020632985.1:815-1000 GCF_003573695.1 Papaver somniferum
TCTCTCTCTCTTGATTTGATTTCCTCAAACAGAAACTGCGAGTACTAATCAAATACAAGGAATAACTTGGATGGTACCAAAGACCAATATCCAAGGATCAATCAATGACAATCAACAACCAAAGGTTGGATTACTCTAATTGATGATCTAACGCACACCTTGTATTATCTCAGTTATAAAGATAA
>NW_020632986.1:0-591 GCF_003573695.1 Papaver somniferum
TGAGTTAAGAATAGCCAAAATCCAAGAACACCAATTTTGAGAGAAACCATACCTTCGAAAAACCTCTAAAACAAATGACCAACTAACCGTGTCAAAAGCTTGAGTAATATCCAGTTTCAACCCCAAATTGCCATCCTTACGTTTGGTTTTCAGATCATTGATCATCTCCGACGCCACAGTAATGTTTTCATGAATGTTCCTCCCCTTCATGAAAGCAACTTGTTCTTCTGAAACCAAATTATCAAGAACACTCCCTAGTCTTGTAGCTAAAATCTTAGTAAAAATTTTAAAGAAAAAATTACTAAGACCAATAGGCCGAAAGTTTCGAAGAGTGTTGGCTCCTCTAACCTTGGCAAGAAGAATAATAAGACTAGAATTAGCACCATGAGGAATGATTTTCCGCTGCCAACAGTACGTGATAGATCTGACAAGGTCATATTGCACCACATCCCAACAATGCCTATAAAAACAACCAGAGAAACCATCCGGCCCTGGCGCACTATCCGCACCCAAACAGAAAACAGCATTCTTAATCTCCTCCATAGTAGGAATTTCATCCATTCTCTGACTATCCTCCACCGAGATGATGTT
>NW_020632987.1:0-609 GCF_003573695.1 Papaver somniferum
ATTCTATCACACATATTGGTTGTTCATAAGATATGCAATGAATAACAAAACCAATAACTTCTGGAAATTTCCTTTTCGGTTCACAAACAAGTTTATGAAATTACTTCCTTAGAACACATGTAAACATTGTTCCCTATGATGAAATCCTCACCTCATACCCATACATAATCACAATAGCATTCAAATGATTATGGCGATATCTTATCTACAAAGTTTAATGGTTAAGCAATAAACCTCGTATTGTATTCCTTAATACTATGTCTATCTAGAAAACTTTCAAGCTAACCTATACGAAGTTTAACTCTAGTACATAATCAAGCGACTCTTAACATGAGTTTTGATTCACTAAAATATGACAACCAAATTTGACATGCCAATGCTTGGTGGGTTCAACCGAGCAATGCTCTAACAATCTCCCCCTTTGTCAATTTTAGTGACAAAACTCTTACATCATATGGATAAACAAATTACAAGAATTCATGACACTCCGCTTGATTCCCGATTCAACAACACAGTAAAACTTCTTACATTCAATCATTGAAAATGTCGTTGTTGACATTATAATAACAAAGCAAATACTCCTCCTAAGGAAGACAGGTATATAACACC
>NW_020632987.1:651-1000 GCF_003573695.1 Papaver somniferum
AATACTCCCCCTAAGGAAGATAGGTAGATATTCAATCCGCACGTCTTTGTTATACCAATCTATATGACATGTTACTCCCCCTTAGTCTGTGCTTTCACTCTTTCGTTAGATAAAACATTCAAGTACCAATGTTCTTTTCCCTAGCGATGCCAATCAACATAAAATCAATACCAGTACCACATGTTTACTCCATATATTTCTCCCCCTTTTTGTCACAAAAATGACAAAGAAACGAAAAAATAAAGGACAACACGAAAAGAATCTTACAAATCTCAGAATAGACTTGCAAAACTGTAGAGTTAGGCACGAGGGTTCCACACATCACGTTTTGATAGCCACTATCAAAACC
>NW_020632988.1:0-213 GCF_003573695.1 Papaver somniferum
AATCAACCATGTTGGACTCATATTGTTTCACCCAATCCTTGCAATGGTTCATCGGGAAGTAATCGTGCCACTTACTCAACGGAGGTAACGGACAATCTTTCTTTACTCTTAAACCGATAAAATGCATTTCATTCGCAAATGCCATTACGATTCTTCTATCTTTAACCGACTCGTCGCAAGCCGTTCTTGTGGGTGCAAACGTCATGTTAAGTC
>NW_020632988.1:224-507 GCF_003573695.1 Papaver somniferum
TACAAACTGGTAATAATCGGTAGTTTAATGAATTTTTTGTCTCCCGAATATATTTAAGTAGACACACAGTATTCGGAAGTACACTCACTACCGAATATATATATATATATATATATATATATTGAAAAATCTCAAAATTTCTGATAAAGAAAAAATCCCATTTTGGGGCCAGTATTTATTCGGAAGACAATATAATGTTATATACTTCCGATTATTTCAATTTCAAAATTTGAAAAGTATAAGTTTTTCCCAAATTCTGAATTTTGGGCCATCATACATTCAG
>NW_020632988.1:581-741 GCF_003573695.1 Papaver somniferum
CCTTGTCCTTCACTAGTTGTACCGCCATCTTATTTCTTAAATATTGGCATTGGGTGACATCTTCGATATCCGCCTCTCTAAAGTAACCCATTTGTTCCGTAGCAACGTGAAACCCACAATTTCCATCCCCATCAACCTCGTCGGTCGACAAAACAAATGG
>NW_020632989.1:0-590 GCF_003573695.1 Papaver somniferum
CATGCAAGTGTTTTTTTTCTTCGTAATGAGCGACATTTTTTTCTTCCTAAAGAATGAAACCAAAATTGGTTCCATCAAAATAAACTATATAACCAACAACATTTGAAACAACTATTTACACTCATAGTTTGATTCTACAATCAGCTAGACCTACAATCACAAAACTGATCCCCCGCACATCATAAAGTGTTTAACTGAAGATTGAGAAACAAAAGATGCAATTGGTTTCACTCAACTTGTTTTTGCTACAAAGGTTTACATTCAAAACAATTTAACCAAATTGATACTAAGATCTTCAAATTACAATTCGTATCCACATCCTAAGTAAAACACTCTACTCAATATGAATGCTTCAAACTAACGAATCTTTCCCACACTTTTTGATGGAAATTTATCTAGTATGCTAGTACTAACAGATCCAACTTAGTCAAGGATTCCAAATTCAACTAATACAGTACACAAGAATCTTGTCATGCTTAGTAAGAATATATCTACTAAATTAACAGTAACCAGAAATCAACTCTAACCGGAAATCTTGTCCATGCTTAGTAAGAATGTATCTACTAAATTGCAGATGAAACTTACATAGG
>NW_020632989.1:680-1000 GCF_003573695.1 Papaver somniferum
AAATGTGCTTAGAAACACAACTTTCTTGTACTTCGGATTACCATCTGGTTTCAACTCTTCTTTGAGGATGTTCTTTTGCAATTTCAAGATGTAAAACTCAATGATGTCTCCTCCGACGTCTCCCTTTCTCATTAACAAATACAGCATCCTCCCGGATATTATCAGTTGGTGCTCCTTGTTCTCCCACGCCGTGTAGCTGTAAAACTCAAGCTAGTGAATGCTGTATCTAAGAATGAAAAAAAAAAGTTTTTTAGAACACATTTTTTGATGAAACCATTTTTGGTTTCAGCACTTACCTTTCAGTTTTGCTTCTGAAAAAC
>NW_020632990.1:0-176 GCF_003573695.1 Papaver somniferum
AGTCACTAGTGAGCACTAGTTTCTCCCCACTGCTCAATCAACTCAATGCTCTAATGCTCTAACCTAGCATTGACACACAACAGTAAACTAATCCTAACATTTGAGAAGCTAACAGTTGATAAAACAAGAGAGCCTAGGCATACAACTAGAGTGGGAAGAGAACCAGTTTGCTCACA
>NW_020632990.1:376-736 GCF_003573695.1 Papaver somniferum
AGTCTGGTAGCAACCGTCGGATGTCTTGATACAACGAAGTTAACGGCGAAGATCGAGGTTAGGTGCTGTAGTGTTTAGCGGAAGTATCGCTATTTGATGCGCAGGAAAAGAAGCGACCGTAGGATCTAAATACAATCTAATCTGAAGGCTTGGAATTTAAGCGCTGTGGTGTTTGGCGGAGACTTCAGATTTTGATGCTCTATGAATGAGCGACCGTAGGATGATGAGTTGGATCCAATCTAACGGTTGAGAATGGAGGCGGGTATGGATATAGAAAATGGGTTTGGGTAAGGGTTTTGGGCCTTGGGTATGCCAAGCCCATATCTTCTTTAAGAACAATTCTTCCTTCTTGAGCCCATT
>NW_020632990.1:936-1571 GCF_003573695.1 Papaver somniferum
GATGGTTAAAAGTGAACGGTGTTTCCCATATCTGTCTGAAGGCCTCTTCCAAGGTGAACCTATCCTAATGGACTGAGATACCGGTCTGACTAATATCAACACAACTGGCATACACAAGGGCACCAGTTGTCAATAAACCTAACTCTAGGTCAACACAACTGTCATATACAAGGGAACCAGTGGTCGACTTTATTGAATTTATTCCGGTTGGTCTAATGGTCTGGTCTCATTTTTTTTATTTTTTTTTGTATTTTTTTTTTTTGGTATCTCAATCACTCTATTCCACCCTAGCAAAGGTAACAACTTGAATCGTGTGCCCCACCAAGTTACTTAAAAAAATAAAAACAGAAGGATTAGGATTCAACGAGATATGGCGAAACTACCATGTTTTTTTTTTTTTAATTCTAACACCTGAGATCTATGCTTTTATGAATAGACTCTTTAGATGTTTCCATCTAATCATATTGGTTCCTCAACTCCTATAACCAAGATGTTCCCATCCACTTAGATTGGTTAGCGCCAACCTTAATAAGCATAAATTTCTAGGCTCTGGAGTTTATTTATTGCAACTAAAAGCTAACAAAAAGTTTCTTCCCCACCCCAAAACTTAAATCTAACATTGTCCTCAATGTTTC
>NW_020632990.1:1582-2000 GCF_003573695.1 Papaver somniferum
AGCTAACAAAAAGTTTCTTCCCCACCCCCAAACTTAAATCTAACATTATCCTCAATGTTTCTAATGAAAGAGAAATACCAAACAGTAAAGTAACATGAGGAATTAGTAAAGAGAGAAGTCGGAAAGATAGTACCTGGGTGAAGAGAGAAATCAAAAACTAATATCACTTGTAGGAAAGGGCTCTAAAAAGGGTTTCAATCTCTGACCGTTAACCTTCGAAGAACTACTACCATCCGGTGTCTCGATCTCAGGGAAAGACAGTGTGAACAATAAAAGGACCCGTCCACCGAGAACGTAACTTCCAAGGGAAAAGATGCAAGCAGGTATCATACAAAAGAACTTTTGACCTGGAGAAAATGACTTTCTTAAGATATTTCTATCCTGCACAAGTTTCATTTTGTTCTTATACTCCTTAGCA
>NW_020632991.1:0-461 GCF_003573695.1 Papaver somniferum
CTCATCTATCCAATGGGGAGGAAGAACGTCTATGTGTCAGAGTTTTGGTAATCAATCCTCTTGTTTCTTATTCCATAAACTCATATAAGTAGAGTTTTGTATATTACAGGAAATCTGGGATAAGTCAATGCAAATCCAATATTCTCCCATAACAGAAAGGTAACTAAATAACAGAAAGGTAACTAAATATTCTGACAATATATTGTCTATTACACCCCCTTAGTCGAAACGGGGGAGGAGCAGACGTTGACACTAGAACGGAAACGAACAAACAATACTCGAGGGAGACCCTTGGTGAAGATATCGGCGTATTGACTGTCAGAGGGGATGTGCAAAACACGGATATGACCGATACGTACCCGCTCTCGTACAAAATGAATGTCAATCTCCACATGTTTTGTGCGTTGGTGCTGAACAGGATCTCCTGACATGTAGACTGCACTAACGTTATCACAGTAGAC
>NW_020632991.1:661-1000 GCF_003573695.1 Papaver somniferum
CCCTGAAGATACCTGAGAATGCGTTTCATAGCCTGCATATGTGATTCCCGAGGGTCATGCATAAATAGACAAACCTGCTGCACGGCATATGAAATATCGGGACGAGTGAAAGTCAGGTATTAAAGAGCTCCGGCTAGACTTCTGTATAAAGTTGGATCCTGAAGTGGAGGTCCTGATGTAGTACCGAGCTTCGATTGAGTATCTACCGGAGTAGCGACTGGATTGCAGTTTTTCATCGAAGCACGAGCGATGATATCCTGCGCATATGAAGATTGTGACAGAAAGAGGCCCGAATCCGTGTGAGTCACAGTAATACCCAGAAATTGATGTAACGTGCCA
>NW_020632992.1:0-367 GCF_003573695.1 Papaver somniferum
CTCCTGCAAGCGGGTTACTGTCTGCCTTAAGGTGATAATTGTTTGAGGACGAACCGGACTGTTTTTATATTCCTAGTAAAGGGCAAGGCCTGGCCAATACAAGATAAGGGTTCGGATTTCATCACCGCTCCCTTCTTGCCCGTCTTAGGAAAACGAAACCTAACGCGAACCTAAGCTTAAAATTTGGAATAGAACGAGACCGATAAGGTAACGAGCTTAATAGGAAACTCGTTCGAAAAATATTGATTGCTTTTTAAGCACACTCCAAAGTTCATGATGGTTTCTGTGAGTTGAATGCGTGACTGCGCCGCCTTGTGATAGCGGTGAGGCCTTGGGTATCAAAGCTCTACTAAGCTTCCCTCGCCTC
>NW_020632992.1:567-824 GCF_003573695.1 Papaver somniferum
TCTATTCATGCCGTTAAGTTAAAAAAAAATGGTTATTGTTATGTGTAGTCAACTGCTGGTTCCCTTGTATTTGCCAGTTTGTTGATCTAGATTTAAGTTATTGACCACTGGTTCCCTTGTACATGCCAATGTGTTAATATTAGTCAGACCGGTATCTCAGTCATTTAGGTTAGGTTCATCTTGGCAGAGGCCTTCAGATAGATATGGGAAACACCGTTCACTTTTCAACCATCTACATTTTTCTTTTTCCATCTTCT
>NW_020632993.1:0-472 GCF_003573695.1 Papaver somniferum
TCACGTCTTAAGAAGAGTTTGGTACCTATTTTATAGCTAACAGACGCGTACAAACACTGAAGAGGTGATTATTCTCTCAACAGCGCCGAGAAGAAAAAGAAAAGAAAAAGTCGGATTCAGTAGAGATTTTTGGGGATTAAAAGACTATATAAGAGTTGGTTCAAGTCATAGAAAATTTTAGAAACCTTTAGGAGAGATTGGGGAGCAAAAGAAAGACCAGGAGAGGCGTGAGAAAAACTTTCAGAGAAAATATTTTCTGCTGCTGCACAGTTGAAGAAGACGAAGAACAGACGCTTCTGAACCGTCGTTTTTCAATAGTCATAGCAACTGTCGTTGTTTTACAGCAGTTAGTGCTACTATCGTTGTTTTTAAGACCCTTCCACTTTGTAACAGTGACGCTGTAACATTTATACAGCGTTGCAAACTTCTTTTTACACCATTTTCATCAATAAAAACACATTATTAAGCCATG
>NW_020632993.1:494-1000 GCF_003573695.1 Papaver somniferum
AATATTATTATTTGATTATTTGCATGGGATTGAATTGAAATATTAGTTCTTATTGAATAGTTGTGAATTAATTTGATGAAGCATGCTGGGTTTTAAATACTTTTGATGTTTTATACTCGTTGATTACAACTATTACTTCAAGAATATATTTGAGGCAAATATTAGAATTATTTTTAAAGATAGAATTGCATGATTTTTATTTAGAGTTTATCAATTAATGGATCAATGGTGGAATCCTAGTCTTGGTATTTATCTCCAAAAGTTTGAACTATTTTATTTATTTGCATGTTTAATTTAAATCTAGAAAAATTGTTTTCTTCACAAGTCCTAAAGAACCTTGTTTACCACTACAACTACAATCACTATTTGAAAACCATCAGTTGTTGAAGTACAATTTTATGCACAATACCAATTTGGCGGAGCGTTCTACGAGGATCCAAAATGACGAACCCTGTTGAATGAAACAAAGGTCCCGTATATGTCGCCACATTAGAAAATACTCTATC
>NW_020632994.1:0-600 GCF_003573695.1 Papaver somniferum
TAATTTACCTTCGAAGAAAAAGAATAACTCGAATATAGATCTGCTAGATGAGAATAATGATTTGGTTTACTGGGTTCTAGGGTTTGTCTTTGCTCTTATCACATCATGGGTGGAGAGCTAATATCAAGCGATTTTCGTTCCTGGATGAGTAGCTTTTACCCTTTCGATTTCTTAGATTTGTGAAAGAAAAGAACAAGAGAGATTTGTTAAAGGAGAAGAAAAATAAAACGAGAGAAATAGCTAATAGTTCTGCTGTGAAGGTGTGAGAAGAAAAATAATGAAAAAGATAAGGTCCTGTTTGGTATAGTTTTCAAAAACAGTTTTCTGTTTTTAAAAACAGAGAAAACAGAAAACAGGAGAAAACGCGTTTGGTAAGGACATTTTCAGAAAATGTTTTCCATCTGTTTTCTGTTTTTAAAAACAAAAAAATGAAAACAACAAATTATTGTTTTCTGTGTTTTCTCTTTTTTTCTTTTCTTTATTCTTTTCTTCTTTTCAGAACAAAGTAAGAGATGGGGAATGACTGCAAGTGAGTCATGGCTAATATCACTATCTCTTAGACGAATCTTTACATTTGATCCGATTTAGTTGGTTTTCCTT
>NW_020632994.1:694-1000 GCF_003573695.1 Papaver somniferum
TAAGGGTGCACACGGTACGGTTCGGCTCGGTTCTTGCCGAGACCGAGTACCTGTACCTTACACCCTTCGGTACCAAAAAAATGGACCGGTCCCGGTACCGAGTACCTCGGTTCCGGTTCCATTGTGGACCGGCCGGTTCCGGTCGGTACCAGTACCGGTTCCGGTTCCATTTCAGGGAAAAAAAAAAAAACAAAACAAAAACCTACTGCCATGTTTTTTACTTTTTTACCTATTTTCCAATATCTCAAAGCAACAACTAATAAGTAGCAATATTAATGGCAAACCAAACAAACAATGTCTTGAAAA
>NW_020632995.1:0-468 GCF_003573695.1 Papaver somniferum
TCACTGATTAAACTCTAGAGGATATTGTCACCGCTACTCTATTTGAATAAGACCAAAGTCAGTTGGATTGAATATAATCTCATTGTCAACGGGTTTGAATAACTTGAGTGTAGACGATGTTACTGGAGCTTGTATTGTGTTCATTAAGCTGTAATCTTGCTCTTGTTCATATGAGCGTCTCCATTTATACCTCTCTCATTTGACTTAAATTTTTCATAGGTTTGGCACACTTGATTCAATCACCTTTGATCTTTTTCTCAAAATTGATGAGGTTTCCCCAATATATTTATTTCATCGTGTTTTAGAATTTAGAGACGTAATTTTGGTTCTTTTGGCAGGGAAGAAATTTATGTGATGTCAGCTCTTTATGATCTATGTTAAGGCGATGGAGCAGAGCAGAAGCATCTGCAAGAAGTTGAGTTTACATTCCTTGTATCTCATGATGGGACATGGTTTGAAACTGTTGGC
>NW_020632995.1:478-1000 GCF_003573695.1 Papaver somniferum
TATGCCAGGGCAGGGAATGGTTGTTGCCGTACGAGGCATTGGTCATCACATCTTAAAGAGTTCAGCTCTTTGTTTGAGTTGGCACTTTTCAAGTATAGTTTTCCAAGTCGGAACCAACTATTCCGAGGGATATGGCCGCGGTTACGATGGGTTTGTGGCTTCTGAACAGCGCAGGCTCATTCATAGAGGTTATTGTTTTTGGCACAGGAGAACAAGTGCTTGCAGCAGCAGGATAAGTTCATCTCAGCGATGCATAAAGGATTTCAAAGAGAGGTTTGCAAGGATAGTCCCAGTGTCTCAAAACCTCTGTCTCCTATAAATAAACCATTGAATGGGATGGATCCAATTTCCTAGAAATCTCAAGGTCTTGACTGGTAGCTTAGTTTGTGTCGAGAAAATGGGTGCAGGTTGTAAATTTTCCACCAGGAATCACAAAGTTGCTTGAGGAAAGTTCTGATCGACTTGGAGAAATTCTGGAGGGAAAACCTGGTTAGATAAACAACAAACCGTTGGTAACACACA
>NW_020632996.1:0-381 GCF_003573695.1 Papaver somniferum
AAACAAACCGGAATCCGAGATCGACTACATTGTATATAATATATCTTAATTTAGTTATTGGCAAATAAAAAAGAAGGAAGACGGGAAGAAAAAAGTCGAGTAGCAGCGGTTGTAGTTGGGGGTGGAGAAGGGAGGCGACTGAGAGAGGGAGAAAGAGAAAGAGGGAGAGTATCATAATGAAATATTAGATTTAGGGTTTCTATTTATCCTCTAAATCAATGGGTATAATGTTATACTTGTAAATGAACGGTAGAAATTAAGTTTAAAAATTAATCGGTTTTCCAATGGTTTTTGGTTCGGTTTTACAGGTCAAACCAAACTAAAACCAACACTATCGGTTTTCCACTTTCTACACCGTAACCAATCCATTAGGAAATAGTT
>NW_020632996.1:396-860 GCF_003573695.1 Papaver somniferum
TGTGACATTCTAAATGTAAGATGGGCAAAAAGATATTAATAAAATATCCACTCTCTTTCCTTTCTTCTCTCTTGTGCTGACTTGACTTGACTTGTCACTTGCCTCACTGTTTTCCTGTGTCCTGTCTTATCTTGCTTGCTTTTTCCATTACTATATTCTTGAATTTCACTTCCACTTTTGAAGTCTTCCTGTTAGTCTTTTCCCATTCTTCTTCATTTGTTTCTTCAAACAAATTTGTTTCATTTTCACAAAATTCCCCACCTCTTTCTTCATTTCTTGAAATTCTTCTTGTTTCAGTCTAATCCAAAAACAGTGAGATATAATGGGAAATGCTATTAGGTCCCTGTATGGGAGTTGTTGCAAGCCATCAACACAAGAAGATTCAGCAGACTCATATGGTGTCTCCACAACTACTGGTGTTGTTGTTGGTGTTTCAGCTCTAGCTCATGATCTTTTGAACTATG
>NW_020632996.1:870-1000 GCF_003573695.1 Papaver somniferum
ATGGGAGTTGTTGCAAGCCATCAACACAAGAAGATTCAGCAGACTCATATGGTGTCTCCACAACTACTGGTGTTGTTGTTGGTGTTTCAGCTCTAGCTCATGATCTTTTGAACTATGAGCAAACTTCTCA
>NW_020632997.1:0-569 GCF_003573695.1 Papaver somniferum
GAGTACATATTTGCGACACTGCTTACAAATTTGAGTACATATCTGTCTGAGTACATATCTGTCGTACTGCTTACAAATCCGATTATATATCTGAATGCTTACAAATTCGAGTACATATTTGCTGCACTGCTTCAAGGTAGAGTACAAATCTGTAAGAATCAATGACAAATAAATTAGAAAACGTATTACATCACATACATTGTAGGATCATACAATGTAGAAACCCAACCTTCTATGTTCCTCCAAATCCATTTGCAGCACACCTTCTTTCAAACACACGTCACAACCAATTTGTAAATTCATCAAGACCACCACCAATTTCACAAGCTTGCAAATCTGAACCAACAACAACTCCTGTTCCTATCATTCAAAATCTGTCATTTCTTGCAATAAGTTCTGAACTGTAGCTCCAGATCATCTCCATATCCAATTCCAGTACTGAATCAAACGTAACAAAGAGCATCTATTTCAGTATTTCATATACGTACTGAATCAAACATAACAAGGAGCACTTCCTATCAGTATGCGATATATGTACTGAAGATTCATGAACTACAAATCAACAGTAT
>NW_020632998.1:0-369 GCF_003573695.1 Papaver somniferum
GTTAAAATCAAGAGAAGCAATTATTTGTCGCTTGCAAGCATTTTTTGAAGAAGGCTTATGGATGAACCGGTTTGGTGGTGGCTCTCTAAAAGAGTCACAAACATTATACCTGCAAGTGCACAGGGTCTAGTGTATAGAACTGGGCAAGCAGGGTCGATCCACAGAGACAAGGTGTGAGTAAGCTGAAATCTTCCTAAGCTAAAGTTATCTAAACAAGTAACTAAGTGGCAGTGAGATAGTGAACCAAAGAATAACTGTGAAAACAATGGCATGGAGCCAAAGGCAGTGAAGTAAAGAAAAATCAGTGGCAAAGGATAAGAAAAACGTAACCAAAACAGAACATGGGAGAGAAATTGTGGATGGGAATGA
>NW_020632998.1:569-869 GCF_003573695.1 Papaver somniferum
GACCGTACGATGCTGAGATGATCCAATCCGACGGCTGAATATGAAGGCGGGTATGGATATTGGAAATGGGTTTGGGTGAGGGTTTTGGGCCTTGGGTATGCCAAGCCCATATCTTCTTTAAAAACAATTCTTCTTCTTCAAGCCCATTTCTAGCCTTTTGGTCTTGCGCACAACATTCTTCACGGCTTCCTTGTGTGATTCCTCTTGGCTTCCACCACTTTTCTGCTCTTTTTGCTCCGCTATTCATCCAAACTTTATTTATTACCTAAAAATGCAAAATTAGTTAATAAAAATATTTAT
>NW_020632998.1:880-1000 GCF_003573695.1 Papaver somniferum
CTTGAAAACAAAGAAAATACAGAATATGGGATAAAATGTAAAATTAATGCACAAAAGATGAGTTAAATGCCAACAAAAAGATATAGAAATATGCACTTTTTAGGACTCATCATTTGGGGA
>NW_020632999.1:0-571 GCF_003573695.1 Papaver somniferum
GATTTTGCTTTACCCTATACACCCACTTTGAACCCACAACATTCATGCCTTTTTCGTATTTAACAAGAGAGTACGTACCATTTTGAATCAATGCATTTATCTGGATATCCATCGCACTTCTCCACTCTGGAATTTTTCTTGCAGTTGAAAAACATGTTGGTTCCATAAAGTCGTCATCAGCCAAGGGGTGTTTAGATGCTGTTAGGCACAGTTTCTGGATTGGCTTATGTATACCAGACTTTGCCCGCGTCACCATTGGATGTCTGACATTATCAGACTGCAAGTCTGCATGAGCAGTAGAAGCTGAGGCTTGTAATGAAGACTCAGCTATTGAGTTATTGTTTGTTGGAGATCCCACTTGTGAAATAGACCCCGCAGTATCTGATGTACCACCAAAAGACGCCACTGGTGATGGAGCACTGATATTCTCATTTGCTTGTAGATTACCATACTGCTCTAAAACAGCACTTTGATGCACAGGAATACAACAGTTGTGAAAAGGGTGCTTAAAGAAAACACTAGTGCTGGAGTTTTCCATACCTGGATTTGGCTCCGGAGAATGCTGCTTGAG
>NW_020632999.1:582-717 GCF_003573695.1 Papaver somniferum
TAATATAGGATGCAGGATTGCGTTTGGTTTGGCTGGATGATTTCTCATAACGAAACCAACATTTGTCTCCAAGATGTCCCTTTTTCTTACAGATTTGACACTTTTCTATGAACTGAGGATTCCTTTGATATTGCT
>NW_020632999.1:728-1000 GCF_003573695.1 Papaver somniferum
ATCTGTGTAAACACATGTACCCTTTATGGGAATTGATGTAACCAATAAAGACACAAGAAAGGGATCTCGGTTCAAGTTTATGGCTGTTATATTGCCTCAAGCATGGATACGCTAAGCAGCCAAACACTTTTAAGAAGGAATAATCAGGAAGCATGTTGAAAAACAATTCTAATGGAGTTTTTGTATCTAAAGTAGATTTAGGAAGTCTGTTAATAAGATAACAGGCAGTGACAAAAGCATCCGCCCAGAAAGAAGTAGGCATATGTGCATGG
>NW_020633000.1:0-212 GCF_003573695.1 Papaver somniferum
GTAATAACTACTTGCATTTGCAAACAGGTCTAGAATGAACAGAACAAAATATAAAGAAGCTTATGCATAAACACCACCATTGTGATAGAGTACTTGGAAGATCCATTCAGCACATTATTCCCCTTATCATCTAAAATTAGAAGGCAGGTTATAACTGCAATCTACTGTCCAAGTTCCAAGACGAACTAGAACAATGACATAAAAATTGCCAA
>NW_020633000.1:222-577 GCF_003573695.1 Papaver somniferum
TGCAATCTACTGTCCAAGTTCCAAGACGAACTAGAACAATGACATAAAAATTGCCAATGGACACATAGACGTTAAGTAATAACATAAAGCAGAGAAAACTTAGATAGAGGATTTTACATATCTTTGCTGACCCAATCTCCACAAGCACCGACTTTAATAAACCAGGTTAGTAACGAAGAAGAAAAGATCCAATTCCTACCTGGAGAAAGTGCTAAATATTTTCATTTTTCATTAAAAAAATTAGACTATGGTCACTAAATAATGACATATAGCATCCCCAGTCAGGCTTTTCAATTTTCAATCTTGTAACTGACAATTTGGGTACTTACTGGACAATAATTTCCAACTAATTCAT
>NW_020633000.1:777-1000 GCF_003573695.1 Papaver somniferum
GACCTCATAGTCAAAGTTGGATAAAAACCACTAAAGATTTAACCAATAAATCCGGAATTCTTAACAGATCAAGCATCAACCATTCTGTATTCCTTCTTATGTTCTAAAAATGTTTAATTCACGATATAGAACCCAACCCATAAACAAATAATCATCTAGTATATCATTTTGTCACATCAAACATGCTCTTTCACCCAAAATCCTAATCTACCTATTCAATAAA
>NW_020633001.1:0-358 GCF_003573695.1 Papaver somniferum
AATTGGATGAGAATGAGGAACCAGACTAATCTGACAAAGAACCAAACTCATCTAACAAGTTCTTTGCTTTTTAAACAGGATTTTTGATGACCATTTTGTTTTCACTGGTGGTTTTATTTATTTTTTAAGTACTGCACTAGATGGAGGTTTTTTACGCTGATAGATAGGTTGACATTTATGTGATGAATGATTCACGTTGAACTTTATGTTTTCTGGAAATGATGAACATGGAAATGGATGGGTTTAGTTTATTTATCTTTATTAGCTTACTGTATGATTAGAATAATACGTTTCCTACATAGGTGCCACTAATAATTCATATGTTTCCTCCCTAAACCAAGAATAATACAGGAGACAA
>NW_020633001.1:376-1000 GCF_003573695.1 Papaver somniferum
AATACGTTTCCTACATAGGTGCCACTAATAATTCATACGTTTCCTCCCTAAACCAAGAATAATACAGGAGACAATCCAGCTTAAAATTATTAAAGTAAATATTATTCCAAATAGGAAAGTATTTTTTTGTATAGCCTCTTCTTGAGTTGGTTAGATATAGGAAACAAAATTTCGAAAATTTTTGGAAACAATTTTATCATAACTGTCTACGATATATTCTCTCATAAAATAAGGAAACTAACCATATTGGTTACACATCAAAAATTTGGAAATAAAAAAAGAAAAACATCAAAAATATTTTGTTTGGCGGGTGATGAAAATGGATTTTACTGGGCGGGATGATTTCAAAAGGAAAATCAATTCCCGCCTGATGGTTTGGTTAAATTCCAAAAAGAAAAAGAAAGATGAGTTCGATCTACTTTTTCAGTTTTTATTACTCGATTCATTCTCTCTATGAAATCATAATTCTACTACTATCGTCTCTAATCTTTACAAGGAACCTACCTCTTCAGACTCGATCTTTGTTGTTGGTATTATTTCTACAACCCATTATCGAATGAATATTAAATCGATGTTAGATTTTTTGTTCGATCTCATGGAATCAGATGTTAGATATTATAGGTT
>NW_020633002.1:0-386 GCF_003573695.1 Papaver somniferum
TAAGGGCGGCACCCTCCATTAGGGAGATGATAAGTGTCTTAAGACGCAAATGTCATGAGGCTTTTTACTCGCAAGGGTATTAAGGCTTGTCATATTTGTGCGACAATCCTGAAGAGGCAATAACACAAAAGAGAAAGATAAGACGAGATCAATGGGTTTTCACATGAAAGTGCGAAGACGTCATGCGGTTTCGTCACAAGACGGCAATGTCATGGGGATTTCATTTCGCAAGAAAATTTAGGCCTGTCATTGGTGGGCCCGGAGATGTGTGAAAATTAAGCGCAATAAAAACGGGCCTACAGTAATACCGCAAGTGCACGGTCGTCAGTTGTAACTCGTGCAAGTACGGGTCGATCCACAGAGACTGGGAGTGTTTTGGAGTTTTC
>NW_020633002.1:586-826 GCF_003573695.1 Papaver somniferum
GGTTCTTCCCAAAAAATCCCTAAAATCAAACAGAAATTAGGTAAATTATTTCTACCTAATTTGACAGTACAAATCAGACCCATATCTTCTATAATGCTCCTCCATGCTTCTCCCTAACAGTGATTAGAGTTTACTCGAAAATCCCCAAATTAACTGAAATTAGGGTTTGGGTTTTTCTTACCTTGATGTGACAAATCTCCTCAATTAGCATCGACCCATGTCTTCTCTGCTTCTCCTGGT
>NW_020633003.1:0-352 GCF_003573695.1 Papaver somniferum
AGTGAGCTTTGGGCTCAGTTGGCTTGTATGAGGATCTGGGCTTGACAGTGACAGGCCTTAGCTTGGAAAGTGAACTGTGAGCTGGGCTTGATAGAGCTATCAGTTTGGTTTTTGAATGAGTTCACAGTGAACTAGACTGGGCTCTTAATGATCAATGCACTTAGGCCACAGTGAGCTTCAATGGACTAATGGGGAGCAAAACAGAGAAACTAGAAGAACAAAATATAGCAAAAGAAAGAGAATAAAAGAGAACACAGACAGAGAGGAGTAACAGGGAAGAATAGGGAACAATAACTAAAGGATTAACAATGGCAGTGAAACAAACTAACAATTATCATGGGAAAGAAGCAAA
>NW_020633003.1:552-1000 GCF_003573695.1 Papaver somniferum
GTGGTGGTTCTGCAGAGGTGAGGGAGAAGATGAGATCGATGGTTTTGGGAAGAAGGGAGTGTTTGGTTTGCTGCTCGACTTGGGATGTAGGTGTTTGGTACTATGGTGTGTGTCGGGGACAGAAAATGTTGATGCACAGCGAGGATGAGACGTGGGATGTGGGGATGGTGGATCGATCTAACGACGAGATGAAGTGGATCCTGCAGCGGCCGTTGGATTATACAATACAACAAAGTTAACGACACCAGATGGAGTTAGATGTTGTAGTGTTAAGCGGAAGTATCGAGGTTTGATGCGCAGGCAAAGAAGCGACCGTAGGATGCATATGCGATCCAATCTGACGGTCGGGAATGGAGGCGGGTATGGATATAGAAAATGGGTTTGGGTAAGGGTTTTGGGCCTTGGGTATGCCAAGCCCATATCTTCTTTAAGAACAATTCTTCCTTCT
>NW_020633004.1:0-130 GCF_003573695.1 Papaver somniferum
CGTCACTAGGTGAAAATAAACCTGATCAAAGCGAAACGCTTTACCAACACATGATTTCGAGTAAAAGATAAGCAATGAATACTCAGCTCGAAATATCAAGTGTATATGATCTAGTCTATATAGCATACGA
>NW_020633004.1:330-733 GCF_003573695.1 Papaver somniferum
TGGATTTTTGGGAAAATTTTGGTTTTGGTGGGAGACATTGGAAAAAGAAAATTTGGTTTAAAATGGGAGTAAAAATAAAAAATTTGGTTTAAAATGGGAGCAAAAGAAAATTTTAATTATTTTTTTTTTTTTTTTTTTTTTTTAAACTTAGCTTAGCATAAATTAGCACAACCCATAAAAGAAAATAAAAACAACAATAATAATTACAAACCCATAAAAGAAAGAAAAAGAAGAAAAAGAAAAAATTATTACAAGCCCAAATAAAAAATAAAGAAAAACAAAAATTATTACAAGCCCACAAATTAAAAATGGAAGCCCACAGGTTGGGTTCTCTTAATGGGTTTAGGCTTACCTATAAAGCACAGCCCAGCTGTTCGGTTTGGTTGCAAAAGCCCAGTTGGGC
>NW_020633005.1:0-362 GCF_003573695.1 Papaver somniferum
GTTTTCCCGCCTTTTTTTCAGATTTGAATTATGAAGATGACCTCCCCCTTATCCAGTTCGAGAGTCCCTTTAGTACATGCCCTGAAATGGGTGCCCCTTATCCATAGTGAGAGTCCGAATAACACTTTCCCCTTGGGTGCAAATAGTAATTTTTCTGGGATATTTTCAACACTTTTTCAGGGTTCCTCCGGGGTATTTCTGGGGTGCTTCCAACATACTTCTGGGGTGCTTCTGGTACGTTATCTACGGAGGTTCAAATGCCACATTTTGAGCCAATTTCGCCGCAAAAGCTTATTTCTCCAAAAACACCTACAAAGACATAAAATAACCAAATAAGTACAAAATCGAGCACTAACAATATA
>NW_020633005.1:562-789 GCF_003573695.1 Papaver somniferum
TGTACACGAGTTTGCACTCAAGCATACTAAAATTCATATAAAGTGACAGAGCTCTACTCATATAGTTGCACTATGGACATCATATTCGGAGTCAAAACTAATCACATGGATAGATCAAGAAGATGGATATAGAAAAACATGTATGGTTTTGATGTTTACTAAGTGAACGGTGTTTCCTATATCTGTCTGAAGGCCTCCGCCAAAATGAACCTATCCTAATGGATTGA
>NW_020633005.1:800-1000 GCF_003573695.1 Papaver somniferum
CATAAATTCAATTCTTAAGAAAAATGAGAAAGTTAATAGTCCATCTTCTCTTTCCTCTCCTTCATTTTCTTACTGCTAACGGTGGCTTCAGAAATGGGTACACATGTGTTGCGGATGTGGCGATACATGAGAGTTAACTGACACACGTAACTATATTAAGTTTGTATACTTATGAATGTGCAAACTGTCCATTTTAAACT
>NW_020633006.1:0-358 GCF_003573695.1 Papaver somniferum
AAAATGCTTATAAAAATATGTATTTATTAGTTAGAATGGGTCCGGAGAAAAGATGATGTATGTCATGCACAAAGTTTTTGTCCTACATTTTCTTATCCTTAATGGTAAGTATTTTCTTCTTTCAGATATTTCTTCTGCAGTTGAAGAGAGGAAGTGAATCTGGTGAATACCATGGGCGAGACTGCTAAAAAAATTGGTGTCTCTGGCCTCATTTCGTATTGTGATGATCTTGTTAGAGTTCTTCAGAACAAAAAGGACATTAATAATTTGATGCTGTGTACTGACAATGTCGAATTGTTTCAATCATCATGTGATGGGGATTTTTCCGAGGTTCAAACTTCTTTGGAAGGTTTGTTCA
>NW_020633006.1:369-1000 GCF_003573695.1 Papaver somniferum
ATCATGTGATGGGGATTTTTCCGAGGTTCAAACTTCTTTGGAAGATTTGTTCAGTTTTCCTCCTAAAATTTCTATGCCTTTTTGCGAGTCTCTGTAAAAAGATTTATTCCTTGTGCTTTCGTTACGCATCTCTTTATAAGTATAATGTTCTTCAAGTAGTTCAACTAGATATAGTATCTAAAACATCTGATGCAAAGAAATCTCGTTTTAGTATCTTTTCTTGTTCATTGTGTCGAGTTTTGGATTCTCTTCCATTTTTCGTGAATGACCATAATAATAGTCCAGTAATCAATCATTGTTCCAATATTACTTCCATCTGTTGTAGCCACTTGACAACCTCCTTTCCGACGCATATCAGAAGAAGATAGATGAATGCCAGCGAAGGATAAATGGTGTGAAAAGTGAAGTTGTTAATGATGCTGAGTTAGATTCTCTCCAAAAAGAATATGAGGAACTTAACAGAAAAAGTTGAGTGTTCTGTTGATTTTTGAGGTGTCCCTGATGACTTATGGCCAGGAAACTATAGTGGTTTTGGTTACTGATATTCTTTTGTTTTCAATTCACACAATTGTCAGTGACAAGATCAACGAGCTGGAGCAACAGAGGGTTTCGCTCGAAGAACGAGAGCGGA
>NW_020633007.1:0-501 GCF_003573695.1 Papaver somniferum
TGCTGCTGCTGAAGAACACGAAGAACATAAGGTTGTAAAGGACAGTCGTTTCTTAGGGTCTTAAATTTCAAATCCTGTAACAGTCCATTAGTAACAATTATTTCAGTTTGCAACAATTCCTTGTAACACTCGATCTGTAACAATTATAACTGTTACGATTAAGCTATTTTCATTCTTTTGTCACATACCTTCAATAAAAACACCTTTTGAGCCATGAGATATTATTTTGAGTGTGTTTTCACCATGAAGAGCTAAAACCCAACACTGGGATGACCGAGGAAGCCTAATATCATACTTGGGTAATTATATTTAATTCTTATATGACTTTTGCACTAATTAAAATTGAATTATGATTTTGATTAATTAGTTGTCATCTCGTTTGATGGGTCATGCTTGCTTAGATGTTTTGATGTCCCATGCTTAGGATTTACAACTAAAGTTTTGAGAATCTACCTTGGCAAAAATAAGAGTCCATGTCTTTATTGATCTATAATTGTTAAA
>NW_020633007.1:579-1000 GCF_003573695.1 Papaver somniferum
AAACCTACATCAATTTTTGGCGCCGCCGACGCGGACTTGTATTTAGATTTGTTTTAGGTTTCTTTTTATTTTTATTATTTTTTGTTCTTTTTTACCCGTTTTGGTATTTTTCGATTCTTTTCAGATTTGGAGCGAAGCTACAAGGGAAGAAAAAGTGTTATAAAAGGAAAGCATCGCCAAAGAAGGAAAGAAAAGAGGAATCCGAAAGGAGTGAAGAAGAAGATTTTGTATATAGTTATTTTGTTTTATTTTTAGAAACTGTAAATAGGGTGTTATTTTTGTAATTCTTCTTTTCCTTTTTGGACATTTTTATTTTTGGACTTTCTGGACATTCTTGGACATTATTTTTAAACCCTAAGGAAGGGTCAAAATTAAATATCATCTGTTTGCAGGGAAGGACGACAATTACGATACTGTCTCG
>NW_020633008.1:0-358 GCF_003573695.1 Papaver somniferum
CTAAAGAAAATTAGAAGCGATCGTGGAACTGAATTCAAAGACACCAAGGTATTTGAATTCTATGACGAACTGGGGATCATTCAACAATACTCACCACCTATCACTCCTCAAGCTAATGGAGTTGCTGAAAGAAATAATAGGAATATTCAGGAAATGGCCAGGGTAATGCTCCATAGCAAAAACTTACTTTTAAGATTTTGGGGAGAAGCTGTTTTCACAGCATGCTATTTGATCAACCGTGTGCATTTACGGTCTAAAACCCTTAACACTCCTTATGAATTGTGGTATGGAAGGAAACCAAGCCTACACTCCTTAAATTTTGAAGCCTAGGCCTCATAAACACGAATTTTCTACTTAG
>NW_020633009.1:0-326 GCF_003573695.1 Papaver somniferum
TATCCAAGCCCGTCTCGGATTTCAGCCGTCAGATCGAAGCATTCCAGCATCCTACGGTCGCTCCATCATCGCACATCAAACTCCGAAGCCCCCGCTTTACATCGCAACGCCCATCTCCATCTTGGGTCGTCCGTTTTGCTACATCCCTTCATCCTACGGTCGCTCCACGCTTACCTCCGTATCGCCGTTGGATCCACCTACCATCTTCCCATCCATCGCTCCTTGTCGCAGATCATCAAACCTCGCTGAACCCGCCTAACACCCAAGCATCGAACACCCTATACCCATCGCCAAACACACCCTTCTTCCAAAACCATCGAATCCAT
>NW_020633009.1:526-1000 GCF_003573695.1 Papaver somniferum
ACCAAGTTTTTGGCGCCGCTGCCGGGGACTCGGTAGCGGTTTGCTTGTTTTCTGTTTTCTTTCTTGTTAATCTTACTTGTCCTGACCTGCAACTTGTTCCTGTTTTCTGTTTTCTTTCTTGTTTTCTGTTTTCTTTCTTGTTAATCTTGCTTGTTCCTGACCTGCAACTTCCTTGTTTGCTCCTGCTCTTGCATTGATCTTGTTCTTGCTTCACTAAGTGCATTGCCTTGCACTACCTTGCACTGACTGTTATTGCAGCTGTTGTTGCTGCTGTGAAGCTGCTGTTGCTGCTGCTGTGAAGCTGCTGCTGCTGTTGCTGCTGCTGTGAAGCTGCTGTTGCTGTTGCAATTCTGCTAAAGTTGCCAAGGAAGATCCAAGCCCAACTGGGCTAGTGCAACAAAAAGGGATAAAAAGCCCAAATTTGGGCTTCCCTCCAAAAATCAAGTAAGCCTAACCCATGAGCTAACCCAACTG
>NW_020633010.1:0-437 GCF_003573695.1 Papaver somniferum
GTTGAAGCATATTAGATGAAGTCCGATCGGTCGGGGTATTAGTGGGCCCGCCGAGGTCGTCGCGATGATCGCCTATTTCTTCTAGGGCTTGGCTAGGCTTGTCGAATTGCGCGGCCGAACTGTGTGGTCGTGATCATTTTGAGACTGATATGGACAGTCTAGAGTTCCCTTAAGGAATTTAAACATGTTCGATCGAGCTATCTTTAATTAAAAGTGCGTCGATACGATCTCAGAGAGTGATGTATCCTGTGTGGGTATTTTCATGCAGATCTCAATACTGGCACTTCGGGAGATTCATGCTACTCTGCTGAGAGTGAACACTTAATCATCATGTCATGTCAATAATGAGAGTTCGGCTGGGAACATAGCATATGCAAATACTAGGCAAGTCATGCATTAGTTGGTAATGCTGGCAAAAATAGAATTCACAGAATATT
>NW_020633010.1:583-1000 GCF_003573695.1 Papaver somniferum
ATATATATATATATATATATATATATATATATATATATATATATATATATATATATATATTGAATTTCTCAATGAGCGAGGAGGGTTTTTGCACTTGTTACTTTTCAAATGGCTTTACCCCTTGCAGGGCGACAACGCATTAAATACTGGTTTTACAATTATAACCTTGAACTAAAAACCACCATCAACATTAAGTCCCCTGCTTAGCACGTAATGGTTACACTATTGCGGGGTAAGCACTAGATGGTGACAAATAAAGGTAAAACTTATGAGAAAAAGTCAGATGTTACCAGGTTAGATGGGTCGGCCTGTCCTTGGAACATGTCACGTTCAAGAGGCGTCTAGGTAAGCGTTCCCCTAGCATGATGTCGGTTGGCCTCATGTAGATTATGCATACTGTTGGTTGGGATCTCAAAC
>NW_020633011.1:0-101 GCF_003573695.1 Papaver somniferum
GGGATTTTTGGGAATTGTGTGTATGAACTAGAATTGTGTAAATTGGGTATAAATAGGATGATATGGTGTGTGTTGTAAGGAGGCCCGGGCTAGCCGGTGCA
>NW_020633011.1:301-607 GCF_003573695.1 Papaver somniferum
TGGGAAACATTTGGTTTTTATGGGGATAAGCCCACTGTTTTGGTTGTGCTTTGGTGAGGCAATGGGTTTGGGGAACTGTTGTGAAACAGAGCCCAACTTTCGGCCTAGAGTTTGGGTACACAGCCCACTAACGACTTTAGCAAGCCCAGAAACTAATGAAGCCCAGCTGAGTTGGTAGGTTCAGTTAACCTTGTTTAGGTTGTTTGTTGGGTTTTTTGAAACCCAAAATTTTGATAGGGACAATCCCACAGTTAAGCTCAAATACAAACCCAAAAGTTAACTTAAATTACAAGCCCAACAAAAAAA
>NW_020633011.1:629-1418 GCF_003573695.1 Papaver somniferum
GCCCACAAGAAATTAAACAAACAAGCCCACAAGAAATTAATTACAAGCCCAAAAAAAAAAGGGAAAAAATTATTACAAGCCCACAAATTAAAAATGGAAGCCCACAGGTTGGGTTCTCTTAATGAGTTTAGGCTTACTTGCTTAAGCACAGCCCAGCTGCTCAGTTAGGTTGCAAAAGCCCAGTTGGGCTTTGGATCATCCTAAGATTTGGTTTCAACACTCAAGGCCCAGTTGGGCTTTGGTCTTTCATCAGCTGCAGCAGGTTACAGCCCAGTCAGGCCTAGCAGCAGGAGCATATCAGCAGCAGCAGCAACAGCACAACAGCAGGCTTTGCAGGTTCACAGGGCCACAGCAGTTAGCAGGAAGGCTTCAGGCAGCAGTTCTTGGCAAGCAAGTCTCAGGAGGGGCAGTTCAGCAGCAACTCAGGGGCAGCAGCAGCAGCAACACCTGTTGGCTCAAAAAGAGAAGTAAGTTTCTCGCTAGAAGCTAAGAAATTCAGCTGCACTACACAGCAGCTACTAAAACAGCAAGTTACACTAAAATGCAAGAATGCAATGCATGATGAGTATGCTAGAATGAAAAAATATGCAAAAACAGCCAAGAAAAATTCAACACAACACAACCAAGTCCCCGGCAGCGGCGCCAAAAACTTGGTGTGGTTTTTAAAAAACCTACAACTACACCTGCAAGTATACAGGGTTGTTGTAGATAGGTGGAGTAAGAAGGGGTTTGTCCTCAGGGACTTGGTGTGTGTAGTTGAATCTATGGTTTTAACTACAACTGATTTCA
>NW_020633011.1:1618-1999 GCF_003573695.1 Papaver somniferum
CTAAAAAGTGCATATTTCTATATATTTTTCTTGGCATTTAACTCATCTTTTGTGCATTAATTCTACATTTTATCCCATACTCTGTATTTTCTTTGTTTTCAAGAATAAATATTTTTATTAATTAATTTTGCATTTTTAGGTACTAAATAAAGCCTCGTTAACTCACGGAGTGAAAAGAGCAAAGAAACGACAAAGACTCCCGCAGAAAGGGAGCGAAGAATGATGTTTGAAAGAGCCGGACCAACTAGAAGTGGGCTTGGAAGGAAGAATTTGTTCTTAAAGAAGAAGTGGGCTCAGAATGGTCTAAGCCCAAACTCTAACCTAAGTCCAAGACCAAGCCCAAAGCCTGCCTAAGCTCGTAGCCGTCAGATTGGATCCACA
>NW_020633011.1:2199-2587 GCF_003573695.1 Papaver somniferum
TCACCTCTGCAGAACCACTACTCCACTGTCACCACCTTCTCCATCATCGCCACCACTCCCTGACGCCACCAAACACTACCAAACCACTCTACCTTTTCCATAAAAGAAAAACCCATCATTTTCCCCATCTTTCTAGCCTCCTACTTCATCAATATTGCACCTTCCCTATCCCTGAAACCCTAGGTTAGAGATTGATGAATTAGGTGAAGCTAAAGAAGAAATTGAGGCGTGGGAATGAAGCAGTGAAGTCAGAGGAATATTGGGTCGACATTGTGGGTAAGATTTGACCCATCAAAGTAGGTAAATTTCATAGCCCTAATTCACTGTTAAATTTGGGGATTTTTGGGAATTGTGTGTATGAACTAGAATTGTGTAAATTGGGTATAAA
>NW_020633011.1:2598-3199 GCF_003573695.1 Papaver somniferum
CCATCTTAGGAAAGGTTTAATTATCTAAGTTATCAAATTGATCTGTGATTAGTTGTACTGTGAGAAGACAGCTAATACTAGGGATTAGTTAATTGGCTTAGTTGATAATAATCCATCCATTGAGACCCTGGATAAACGGCAGACTTGCATCTTGTCCGGTGTCCATAAAAAGGGACAAGAACATTATTGAAACTGAACTGACTTAGCTGAGATTAGGTGGTGGATTCGACTGCCCTAGTGTCCTTTAATATGCATTCTTGTTTTCTATTTTGTGTTACATAACCAACATCTAGCCGTATCGGCAAACAAAACCCCCTATTTGTGTTACTTCTTGTTCTGAAATCAGTTGTAGTTAAAACCATAGATTCAACTACACACACCAAGTACCTGAGGACAAACCCCTTCTTACTCCACCTATCTACAACAACCCTGTATACTTGCAGGTGTAGTTGTAGGTTTTTTAAAAACCACACCAACATACTGGGGTGTTGGTCTGGCGGTTTACAGCGTGCAGCGCACAACACGCCATCACAAGAACGTGTCAGGAAGTCATGGACGGATAGTGATGATGGGAGAAGTGGGCAAGACCGACCGTGTAACA
>NW_020633012.1:0-447 GCF_003573695.1 Papaver somniferum
TGCTTCAATTGTGTCTTGTGTAGTTACATAAGATTTCCTTGCAATTGAACAACTCTCTAACTAGTTCATTTGAGTCATTTGAACTAGTTATGGTGAAGAAGAACATGGTTGATATGAAATGCTCATATGGCTAACCTTTTGGTTAACTATTGTTGAACCAACAATGTACACGTTTGGGTACGGTTAACAAACCTAGAAGCGTGTGGTGTGAAAATGGGGAGCACACAAAACTCTTGCAAGTATACAAGGCCAAATTTTATAGTATAGGGATGAGTAGGGGTTTGTCCACAGGGAGTGGGATCATACAAGAAGTTATCCTAAGCTATCAATGGATGCAAAGCACTATAGCAGTGAGCAAGGCAAGGTAACAGTGGTAGTGAAACAAAGGCAGCAGCCTAAGGCAAAGGTATTGAGCAACAGTGACAGAAAAGGAGAAAGATGCAGAAC
>NW_020633012.1:458-833 GCF_003573695.1 Papaver somniferum
GTGGTGCAAAGCACTATAGCAGTGAGCAAGGCAAGGTAACAGTGGTAGTGAAACAAAGGCAGCAGCCTAAGGCAAAGGGATTGAGCAACAGTGACAGAAAAGGAGAAAGATGCAGAACTGTATGAAGTTACTAAGGCAACTGAATCCACCTTGTGCCCTAATCAAGCAATGCAATCTAGGTTGAGTTGGAAATCCTATGCATACATCTAGAATGGGATGAAAATCAGCTTGCTCACTGATATGCCCCTAGCATTGACTGTCTTTTGACAGCACAATCAATCACAGGCATGCCAGAGCACTGAGTACTTCCCATTGCTCAAGCAAACAGGCATCAAGAAAACTATCCTAACCATGCATCATCTAACAGTGCACTAG
>NW_020633013.1:0-365 GCF_003573695.1 Papaver somniferum
TTTTGGTTTTAATAAGGGATTTTGTTTTTGGTTTAAAATTGGGCTTTGGAAAAGTTTTTGAACTAAACCTAGCATAAATTAGCACAACCCATAAAAGAAAATAAAAACAATAATAATAATTACAATCCCATAAAAGAAAAATAAAATAAAATAAAAGAAAAAGAAAATAAAAATAAAAATAATTATTACAAGCCCAAATTAAAAATAAATTAATTATTACATACCCAAATTGAATATTTAATGGGGCCCAAGTGGGTTACTCATGGTTTAGGCTTACTTGGTTAAGGAGGGAAGCCCAGTTAGGCTTTTGTTCCCTTTAGTTGCACAGCCCAGTTGGGCTTTAGGATCGTCCTTAGTAGCTCACA
>NW_020633013.1:565-1000 GCF_003573695.1 Papaver somniferum
TTTTATAGTATAGGGATGAGTAGGGGTTTGTCCACAGGGAGTGGGATCATACAAGAAGTTATCCTAAGCTATCAATGGGTGCAAAGCACTATAGCAGTGAGCAAGGCAAGGTAACAGTGGTAGTGAAACAAAGGCAGCAGCCTAAGGCAAAGGGATTGAGCAACAGTGACAGAAAAGGAGAAAGATGCAGAACTGTGTGAAGTTACTAAGGCAATTGAATCCACCTTGTGCCCTAATCAAGCAATGCAATCTAGGTTGAGTTGGAAATCCTATGCATACATCTAGAATGGGATGAAAATCAGCTTGCTCACTGATATGCCCCTAGCATTGACTGTCTTTTGACAGCACAATCAATCACAGGCATGCCAGAGCACTGAGTACTTCCCATTGCTCAAGCAAACAGGCATCAAGAAAACTATCCTAACCATGCATCAT
>NW_020633014.1:0-310 GCF_003573695.1 Papaver somniferum
CTTTGAAAATGTCCATAATAATTCCTATAACTATTGACATCATGGTCTATGGGAGGTTCATAACGTGGAGTATGTCCATACGCAAGTTCTCTAAGGGATTTGTTGTATTCCCCAACTGTAGACCAAGATCTAGACATGATTTGGATCAAAAGCTAAATAACTATGTTACAAAGCCCAAAATTTGGTTTTTTAATGGGTTTGGATTTTTGGGAAAAATTTGGTTTTTTAATTTGAAGTAAAAATTTTGGTTTTAGTATTGGGAGCAAGCCCACATTGGTGGGAGAAATTGCTTTGCCAAGGGAAGGCGAAC
>NW_020633014.1:510-882 GCF_003573695.1 Papaver somniferum
CAAAGGTGCAAATGGGCTAAGCAGTTCACAGCAGTGCACTAAAGCAACAGGCAAGAAGATGCTCTGATGCTGTGCAAGAACAGCAAGCAAACAACTAGATGAAGATGCAAACAGCAAGAATGCAATGTAAACAGCAAATGATGCAAGTGCAGCTGCAAGCTAAGAGCAACAGCAAGCAAATGAGCAAGGAAAGAAAAACAACAGAAGCTGTTAAGAACAGCAAGAACAGCAAGGGAAAATGATGCAAATATGAAAAATTATGCAAAGATGAAAATGCAAGTTATGATGAGCTAAATGATTATACTAAATGCAAGATATGCAAATGAAAGAAAGCAAGGAAAAACAGCAACCACACAATGCCAAGTCCCCGGC
>NW_020633015.1:0-213 GCF_003573695.1 Papaver somniferum
TACTGGTCTCGTCCAACTGAGGTGGGCTTCGTTGTTGTTGCTTCTGCTGGGCTGCTAAACCCAACTGCTGTTGCTGGGCTTGAGCGTGAAGCTGCTAAGGACGATCCTAAAGCCCAACTGGGCTGTGCAACTAAAGGGAACAAAAGCCTAACTGGGCTTCCCTCCTTAACCAAGTAAGCCTAAACCATGAGTAACCCACTTGGGCCCCATTAA
>NW_020633015.1:224-636 GCF_003573695.1 Papaver somniferum
CTGCTGCTGCTGCCTGCTGGTCTGAGCTTGTTGCTGAGAGCCAAAGCCCAACTGGGCCTCTCCAACAAAAAAAATTTAGGAAGACCCAAAGCCCAACTGGGCTGTAAGCTGCAGAAGGTGAAGAAGTTGAACCAAAGCCCAACTGGGCCATAGAAAAGCCAAGGCTTAGGACGATCCATAGCCCAACTGGGCTTTTGCAACCAAACCGAACAGCTGGGCTGTGCTTTATAGGTAAGCCTAAACCTATTAAGAGAACCCAACCTGTGGGCTTCCATTTTTAATTTGTGGGCTTGTAATAATTTTTGTTGTTCTTTAATTTTTTTTAAATTTGGGCTTGTAATAATTATTTTTATTTTTATTTTCTTTTTCTTTTATTTTCTTTTATTTTTCTTTTATGGGCTTGTAATTATTA
>NW_020633015.1:836-1000 GCF_003573695.1 Papaver somniferum
AGGACGATCCTAAAGCCCAACTGGGCTGTGCAACTAAAAGGGAACAAAAGCCTAACTGGGCTTCCCTCCTTAACCAAGTAAGCCTAAACCATGAGTAACCCACTTGGGCCCCATTAAATATTCAATTTCGGTATGTAATAATTAATTTATTTTTAATTTGGGCT
>NW_020633016.1:0-627 GCF_003573695.1 Papaver somniferum
TAATTCTCTTGAAAGTATATTGGAGTTTTTCTATTCAGATTGCCAAACGAAATATTGGGTGTGGTTGTTAGACCCTCGCCTTTTCAATTGGTATCAGAACAGGCAAACACGCTAAGACCTCATAAGTATGTGTTTCTAGCAATCTGATTATATGGACAGAGGTGCCATCTCTATAAATGTACCGCCAGTCTTTGATGGCACGAACTATTTATGGTGGAAAATTGTTATGCGTTCTTTCATTCAAGCGCGAGATTTTAAATCATGGGTTCGTATTGTTAATGGCTATGATCCTCCATCAGTTACAGTAGACGGTGTAACTGTTAAAAAGGATATTGGTGATTATGATGATCTTGAGATTCTTGTTGCAAAGCAAAATTCTGAAGGATTAAATGCTATCATCCATGCCATTATCCCAGATCTTCAGCACCACGTTACTACGTGTAATAAGTCTAAAGATGCTTGGGATATCTTAGAAAACGTATTCGAAGGGAATGCCGCAGAGAAAGAAGCAAGGCTTGAAAATCTAGCTTCTGACTGGGAAAACCTTCGCATGTCTGATGATGAGACCTTTGATGAGTTTAACCAAATACTTTCTCAAACAGTTAACTCCTCATTTGCGTTAGGAAG
>NW_020633016.1:638-1000 GCF_003573695.1 Papaver somniferum
CTCTCCAAAAGTACTCTTGCTGGAAAGTTAAAGATCTTTGATAATGAACACGCAAGAAAAGGGGTGATTTCTCTTAAAGCTGCAAAAAATTTTGAGTCCTCTAAGGATAAATCTGGTTCGCCATATACTAAGGATGTTACTCCACGACAATTTAGAAAATTCTTGAGAGACGGGAAAAAGTGTTTTTCAAAAAATGTAACATCTCCTAAGGATAATGTAAAATGCTATAATTGTCGTGGTTTCGGGCACTTTTCTTCAGTATGTCCTAGCTGGAGCCATAGACAATCAGCATATGCAGCAGATTTGCCTACTCTTGATGATGGACCTGAATATTATAATCCTCAAGAGCTTACAGGCGAGGT
>NW_020633017.1:0-459 GCF_003573695.1 Papaver somniferum
TCCACTTTTGAGTTAAAGTGAATCACTGGAGAAATGAAGGATCGAATTGCCACATACATCGCCACCTACGTGTAACTCAGAAAATTTGGGGAGAAAATTTGATTGACCATCTTATTCATTAATATCCTCTAAATAATATCCTCTTCAATCTTTTTATATCAATGAAATTCAGAGCAGTGTTTAGAAAACCAGCCCGGCTCGGACGGTCAGCCCAGTAAACCGGCAACACAGTCACTTTTTCGGGCTGGTCCATCAGTGGCCCAGTAAATTTGCCAAAAATCGTTTTCTTTTGTATGGACCAGGTGACCCGGCCGGGTTGACCGTGATCCAGCCGTCCCAACACTGTTTCAATGGGTCGAATCAGTAAAGGAAAAAAGCGAGTGCAAATTGATTTTTTGAGTTGTAGAAACAAACATAAAGTCTTGAATCAGAAAATAACTATCAAATCACACGTTGATT
>NW_020633017.1:470-1000 GCF_003573695.1 Papaver somniferum
GAATCAGTAAAGGAAAAAAGCGAGTGCAAATTGATTTTTTGAGTTGTAGAAACAAACATAAAGTCTTGAATCAGAAAATAACTATCAAATCACACGTTGATTTCTTGAATGATTTATTAGTGATCTGTTTGTTTTGAGGAGAGTACTTTTTTCAACTTCAAGAGCTCCAATAAGCCTGTGTTGGTTAACTGTTCGGTAATGAAAATCACCAAGAATCTTTACTAATAATACATTGATCACCTTATTGTTGTTGCCTGCACTCTCAACAAGTCTTTGATTTTTATTATTGTTGCGGCACTCTAAACAAATCTCGATCTAATCAATAAGAAATGGTTAGGTTGGAATACGAAGGAAGATGTAATAGGAAAGAAGACGCGATGCTTTAAAATTTTAGGGCTTGAGCCGCGAAAAATGTAAAAAGTTAGAATAGTAGGGGCAAATAACGAGTGAGAAATCTGTTCTGGTCCCTGAATACGCTTATTCTAGTTCATATCTTGCTAAATAATTTCTTTTCTGTTGACCCGGTGAAC
>NW_020633018.1:0-382 GCF_003573695.1 Papaver somniferum
TCCATATGCAAGTTCTCTAAGGGATTTGTTGTACTCCCCAACTGTAGAAAAAGATCTATTCATGATTGGCTCAAAAGCTAAGTAAAGAATGTACAAAGCTCAGAATTTGGTTTGTTAAAGGAAAAATTTGGTTTTGGTGGGAGACATTTTTTTGGTTTTTTTGGTTTTTTTTTTTTTTTTTTTTTAATTGGGAGCAAAATAAAATTTGGTTTTAAAATCTGGGAGCAAGTAAAAATTTTGGTTTTTGAATGGGAGCAAGCCCACTGTTGGTTTTGTGTTTGCTTTGGCTCAGCTGGTTTGAAAACGTTTGGTGAAACTGAGTCCAAAATCTCGGCCTAGAATTTGGGTACTCGGCCCACTAACGAGTTAACCTAGCGTGATC
>NW_020633018.1:582-1408 GCF_003573695.1 Papaver somniferum
TTTTTCAGCTGCTTGGAATCAGCCCAGTTGGGCTTTGATGGCTCAATTTAACACCAGGCAGCAGGGGTTGCAGCAGACTTGGCCTGGCACCAGCAGGAGCAGCACCACAGCACATCAACAGCAACAACAAAAACACAGCACAGCTCCAGCAACAGAAGCAGCACTAGCAACAGTTCAGTTCAGCAGCAGAGCAACAGGAACAACTTCAGCAACAACAGCTGCACCAGGGTCAGGCAGCTTCTCCTAGCACCAGCTCCATCAGCACCTGCAAGCAAGAGAAACAGCACCAGTTCAGTGCAGCAACAATGCCTAACAGTAACAGCCCAACAGGAGTTTCAGCAAGCAGCAAGGCAATGCACCTGTTGGTTTCAGAAGAGAAGAATCAGCAAGCAAGAGCAAAAGCAAAGAAAGAAAAAGCAATTTCGCCGCTACCGAGTCCCCGGCAGCGACGCCAAAAACTTGGTGGCTCTCTAAAAGAGTCACATAAATGATACCTGCAAGTGCACAAGGTCAGTTGCAGTGAGTGTGCAAGCAGGGTTTGTCCACAGGGACAAGGTGGGCATATATTTGCTATTTTTGGTTTCTTGCTTATTTTGCTAACTTGTTCTTAGGGGCAGTGAACAGTGAGGTTGTGTGGTGTTATTAACACCACAGTGGACAATTGATGGGCTGTAGAGACAGCAATGGAACAAGAGAAAAAATTGAAGGAAAACAGAAAAATAAAAGTGGACAGTGAAGGTGGATGAGTGAAGATGTTATGGATGGAATAGGTGAGAACTAGGGGTTTGAATTCACCCTAGCTTAAGCTATGCATTCTCCTATAGAC
>NW_020633018.1:1419-2068 GCF_003573695.1 Papaver somniferum
CTCAAAGGCATATGAATTCAGCATGTTGCAGTTTATCAACATCTTATACATCTAACTACAATGCATACAAGGCATACAATGTGAAAGTAAGATGATGACATACTAAGTTCAATTCTTTCCTAAACTTGTTTATCCTTCAAGAGCAATATGATAAATGTAATACACACAGTAGACCAAGGCTTTATCAAATCCCTAGAATGATAGATTAGAACATGATGAACATCAATGGATAAACATACACTGTTGGATAAAATTAAAATTGGAAAGAAGTAAAAACCTAAAACTATCCTACAGACGCACTGGCTAGTCCAGGCATGCCTCTACAACAACACCCACAAGTCCTATTTATACCCAATTTACATAATTAGGGTTCATACACCCAATTCCCCAAAATCCCCAAATACAGTTGAAATTAGGGTTTGTAGAAACTTACCCATACTTCTCGAATTTCACTCCTACGCTTCTACCCACTCTGTATCTGCCTCTCCTGGTCCTTTTCCTGCTCTAGCTCGACCTAATTCACTATTTTCACATGCTTAGGGTTTCAGAGAAACGTGTGAAATTAGTGAAGTAGATGGCTCAAGAGAAGGGGCGAGATAGTTGGTGATGGGATTTGGAAGAGGGGTGTGGTGGTGGTTGGATTTCTCGT
>NW_020633018.1:2268-2529 GCF_003573695.1 Papaver somniferum
TCTTCAAGCCCACTTCTAGCCTTTTGGTCTTGTGCACAACATTCTTCGCGGCTTCCTTGTGTAATTCCTCCCGTCTTTTCACTACTTTTCTGCTCTTTTCGTTCCGCTATTCATCCAAACTTTATTTATTACCTAAAAATGCAAAATTAATTAATAAAAATATTTATTCTTGAAAACCAAGAAAATACAGAATATGGGATAAAATGTAGAATTAATGCACAAAAGATGAGTTAAATGCCAAGAAAAATATATAGAAATATG
>NW_020633018.1:2540-2729 GCF_003573695.1 Papaver somniferum
TAAATGCCAACAAAAAGATATAGAAATATGCACTTTTTAGCACTCATCACTTGGCATAACCCGGAAACTTTACACACACCAATTAGGGTTTCGAACACGCCAAACCCTAATTTGGACAAGTGGCTGGTAAAGCCTTCCACAACACCCAAGACTAAGGCCATGGCCTCGCCAAGCCTTAATTTTACCACG
>NW_020633019.1:0-934 GCF_003573695.1 Papaver somniferum
GAGCCAATCTGAGATCACGACAACTAAAGCAGTTTCTCCGGTATCTGTTTTATTTTTACATGCATTTTAAATCTCAATTTGTTTTGAAGTTTTCGCTTGAAGATGTTCATATGCCATATATTTCCGCAGGGTAGAAGGTGCAACCTTTTTGACGATTTGTCTAAGGCAAACGTCCTTGCTAGAGGTAGATCTTTTCTGTTAACAGGAAAACAACAATTACATGGAAAGGATGGGTTGGAGGTTGATTGCCACAAAATCCTGATTGATGAAGTAATAAAACCGAACTTCTGTCTACCCGTACGATTTGCTGGTATGGAAACATTAGGGCAAACTTTTGGAAAAGCGATTCCTTGGCCAAAGTATGGTGTTCAGTTTACCGAGCCTGCTAAGAAGGTTAGTTGCTTGGCTTGTTTGATTTGTAAGTCGAATATTTATAAACCAGTCTATCAATTATATGAATCACCGATACAAGTGTAAATTAGAGAACCTAGAAAAATAGAAACATATGTAACTTTCAAAAGTAACTAATAACTCTTTTAATCTTACGCAGAACCCTACCAGTAATTCACAACCAACTACTTCTCTGCGGAAGTCTCCTTCACGTAGCAACCCTTCTGATGGATCTAAGAAGCAGTCTCCTAATATTATGTAGAACTCTACCAGTAATTCCCAACCAAATCCTTCAATATCTCTAGAGAAGTCGTGCACATCTACGGCAGAACATCTGGATAAGATATCTAATGGAGTATGTTTTTTATGATTTTTTTTCTTCGTAAATCGATATTGCTAATTCTAGCATCTTCTTTTTATATGATGTTCATATGCCGTACCTCCGAAGAAATCAAAATACGACTTTTGGAATGGATCTAGGGGAAACGTCGTTGCTAGAGGCAGTATTTTACCTATGGTGCCTAACCAGAAAATACATGGACAA
>NW_020633020.1:0-229 GCF_003573695.1 Papaver somniferum
AATGATCCAAAAATTAATTGATGCGGGAGAGCTCAAACATTACATACGAAAGGAGGTTACCGAGGACAGATCCAAACGAACCAAACTAGTCCAACTTCTGGAAGAAAACCGAACAATCAACACCATCTCGTGTTCCGAAGCCACAGGACCCTCACTCACAGCGCAGATTGGAAAAAGGTTACGGAAGCAATTCGAAGACCGCTGCGAGTTATATAAGGTCGATGGGATA
>NW_020633020.1:429-811 GCF_003573695.1 Papaver somniferum
ACCCGATTCAGTGTGGTGGACACCCCTTCCCCCTACAACGCTATTATTGGACGACAATGGGTGCACAAGCTCAAAGGAGTTGCGGCAACATACCACCAATATCTCAGATTTCCAACACCTGAGGGAGTAATGGAAATCAAGGGAGATCGCATCACTACGCGAGAGTGCCAGGCCACTCAGGATCATATCAACAACGAGCAAGAAGAGAAGCGAAAAATCCGAAGAGTAAAAAATCAAGAAACCGCGAAAGAGAAGGCCATAAACCTGTTCCTCAAGGAAACTACAGGGAAGGGCTTGACGAAAGATGATAATGTCCTAAGCGCAGAAACAAGTACTTCAACAACCAGCGAAGAACAGAAACACGCTAAATAGCAATTAAAGA
>NW_020633021.1:0-436 GCF_003573695.1 Papaver somniferum
GTAGGGTTTCTTTGTGAAAACATCGATTTTGATACTTGTAGCAATACATATATCAACCTCAATGGGTTCGGAGAAGAGGGAAATCAAATCAAGATGGAAGATTCACTGAATCCGATAACTAGAAACCCTATCAGTGATGTTTCAGGATCAATTGTATGTCTATCTGCTTGCACATATCAGATGCCTGAATACTATCCAAGTTTGACGTGCTCTTTTTGTTCGATGAAGGGACACGAACTATCAAGGTGTTACAAATACAAGCACCAAATAAGGAACGCCAGAAAACTTCAACGAAAAGCAGACCGATTAGCAAGGAAGCTGAAACTTGCTCAGAAGACCGCCGAGGTATGTAGGATCTTATCTTCGTCTAAGAAGTTGGTTTCCAAGGATAGAATAAGACCATTTGAAAAGAAAATATGGTCAAATCGTTTTGATA
>NW_020633021.1:636-1000 GCF_003573695.1 Papaver somniferum
TTTTCGTCTTCTTATGTTATTTTTTAGGTTTATTGGTATTAAATTCTAAAAATATTTGGAGGATGATGTTATTGCAGTATTAATCTTTATGATTTTGTGATATTGCAATTTGATTATGGGATAAGTATTGTTTGCGTCCGTGAACTTGAAGGTCCCATATTGCTGTCAAAAGTAAAGTCGTTCAAAAATTGATATTCATATTGATGAAAGGACGAATGGACTTTTGACAATTACAAAAGCTATGCCTATGCAGTCATGTATTTGATGGAAAATAGGATGAAATCTTTTGTTTGACAAAGATAAAGTTTATTATGTCGTTATGATGGAAAATAAAATAGATCCTTGTATGTTATCCACGGTATTG
>NW_020633022.1:0-163 GCF_003573695.1 Papaver somniferum
AAAATGATGCTAGGATTCAAAACCTTAATTCCGATTGGGAGAACCATCGTATGGCAGATGAAGAAACATTTGATGAGTTTAATCACAAAGTGTCTGAAATTGTTAATGCATCTTTTGCATTGGGTAAGACTATTCCTGAAAAGGACATTGTGATGAAAATTCT
>NW_020633022.1:174-441 GCF_003573695.1 Papaver somniferum
ATGCATTCGAGAGACCAGCGACAGTGGTATAGTTATTAGATACGAGTCTAAGAAGCATGTCATCGTTGAGGGGAATAAACTTGATAATATTTTGATGAGTGCCAAATATTGTATATATTTATCCCTTTTTGTTGGCATTTTAACTCATCTTTTGTGCAGTAATTCTACATTTTATCCCATATTCTGTATTTTCATTGTTTTCAAGAATAAATATTTTTATTAATTAATTTTGCATTTTTAGGTAATAAATAAAGTTCGGATGAGTCG
>NW_020633022.1:641-1000 GCF_003573695.1 Papaver somniferum
ATAGGACTGATAATATCTACTTGAGTGAATGCATCTGTGATCAGTTGTGCTGTAAGAAGACAACTGATTCTAGGGGTGAAAGAATGATGGTAGCTAAGAATTCAGTCCATTTGAAGGACTGTGTTTAACTGTCTTAGGGTGATAGATAGCTTCTTGAACAACAAGCCTGTGATCAGCTGTGCTGTAAGAAGAAAGCTGATGCTAGGGGCAAGTGAGTAAAGATTAGCCAAGAAAATCATCCATTATGATCCTCCCTGTAATGAAATAAGAACAATGATTTGAGTAGGTACTGCCTTGGCTTAGGGTCAAGTAGTGGATTCAAAGACCCTAGTACCTTCACTCTGCACTCCCCTGCCTTA
>NW_020633023.1:0-657 GCF_003573695.1 Papaver somniferum
CAACGCATGCGAGTTCAACCGAGCAGTGCTCTAACAATCTCCCCTTTTGTCAATTTTAGTGACCAAACTATCAATACATATGGAATACAAAAATAAATAGATAAACTTTTGTAGCTTCTCTTCCACATGCCTGATCTTCTTGGTTCTTCAACATTACTCGAAATCTTCGTCACTTCCAAGTACTCCAATGATGCCAAAGGTTGTAAGTTTAGTATCACCGTTGTTGAAAATCCGTAGTCATAACAATGAGAAAACAAGAATTCTCAATCATTGTTATACAATGTCATAGTATTATTATACAACATCAAAGTTCAATTGTATCACAACTTTGACAACAGTACTATGGTGATATGTATCACTCCCCTTTAGTCAATATTCCATCTCACATGGAAACCACTACCCCTAACATAATGATCCGAAAACCATATGTGTTTATAGTGTGAACTACACATTAATTCTCCCCCCTTTTGTCAATAAAATTGGCAAAGGTACGAAAACTAGTGGGATCCTAATGAAATTTCCATAGAGACATTTCATGACCAAAAGAAAGCACATATCAACTTTTTAGATGCCATCATATAGCCGAAGCTAAATGCATTCATCAAGGAGTTTATAAAGATACAAGATAACCCCTATAATATTCCACAGCCGCACTCC
>NW_020633023.1:675-1000 GCF_003573695.1 Papaver somniferum
TGACCGGTTGTCAGCCGTGCAAATATAATTCACTTTCTCACTCAACTAGATATAAATATAGTACGTGATAAGAAAGAGTTCGTTCCCACGGAGAGGCTTTTGTTGTTATAAAATTTCAGATTCTTAAGTAACCAAAGGGGGGGATTTTTGTTTTATCTAAATAAACAAAGTAATTGAAAGCAAAGTAAATAATTGGAATAATCAATAAGGAGAAGATATTGGTCACGAGATAGTATCATTCACAAACATGTATTTTTATCAATGACTAGAATTGATAATTTTAATCTCTCATTTACTAAAAGTCCTAGGATATCTTGATCGCAAG
>NW_020633024.1:0-103 GCF_003573695.1 Papaver somniferum
CGCACAAGACCAAAAAGCTAGGAATGGGCTCAAGAAGGAAGAATTGTTCTTAAAGAAGATATGGGCTTGGCATACCCAAGGCCCAAAACCCTTACCCAAACCC
>NW_020633024.1:114-385 GCF_003573695.1 Papaver somniferum
TATACCCAAAAGCCTAAAACCCAAATCCATACCCGCTTGCGTCTTCAGCCGTCAGATCAGTTCTCAGAAGCATCCGACGGTCGCTCCCTTGCTGTGCATCGAAGTTTGATATCTCCGCCTTACACTACAGTACCTAACTCCATCAAGTACCGTTCGTTTCGTTGTATATCTTCATCCGACGGTCGCTCATCGCCTGCCTCCGCATCGCCGTCAGATCCACCTACCATCTTCCCATCCATCGCTCCTTGTCGCAGATCATCAAACCTCGTTG
>NW_020633024.1:585-1000 GCF_003573695.1 Papaver somniferum
TATGGGCTTGGCATACCCAAGGCCCAAAACCCTTACCCAAACCCATTTTCTATAACCAAAACCGCCTCCATTCTCAGCCGTCAGATTGGATCCAAATCATCATCCGACGGTCGCTCCCTTGTTGTGCATCGAAGTTTGATATCTCCGCCTTACACTAAAGTACCTAACTCCATCAAGTAACGTTCGTTTCGTTGTATATCTTCATCCGACGGTCGCTCATCGCCTGCCTCCGCATCGCCGTCAGATCCACCTACCATCTTCCCATCCATCGCTCCTTGTCGCAGATCATCAAACCTCGTTGCACCCGCCTAACACCCAAGTATCGAACACCCTATACCCCTAGCCAAACGCCCCCTAACCCAAAATCACTCGACCTCTTCTCCTCCATACCCTGTTGCAGAGAGCTGCTCTGCAA
>NW_020633025.1:0-391 GCF_003573695.1 Papaver somniferum
GAGCTTGTTTCTGAGCCATGGAAAAGGAACCCACCATTGTGGGTGCAAAACAGTTCACGCCACCATCAATACAAGTTCCAATCCTCAACGCCACAAACTACACAGTATGGGCCATGAGAATGAAGGTACTGATGAAAATCTACAAAGTTTGGGAAACAATTGATCCTGGTACATTGGACCCAGACAAAAACAATGTTGCCATTGGATTACTCTTTCAAGCAATACCAGAATGTCTTGTTCTACAAGTTGGTGAACCAGGAAACTTCAAAGAAAATTTGGATGCAATAAAGGCACGTAATCTCGGAGCTGATCGAGTTAAAGAAGCCCGTCTGCAAACCTTAATGTCTGAATTTGAAAGAGTGAAGATGAAAGACACTGATACTATTGATAG
>NW_020633025.1:591-1000 GCF_003573695.1 Papaver somniferum
GCAAGGTTAGGACACATAAGCTTTAGAACTTTAAAGGCAATGTCTCAGAACAAGATGGTTCAAGGACTACCAAAGATAAATGATGAAGCAAAAATCTGTGAATCATGTTTAGTTGGGAAACAAACTCGTCAAGGTTTCCCAAAATCAACAACATTCAGAGCCTCAAAGCCAGTAGGGCTTCTTCATGCTGATTTATGTGGTCCTATTACACCACAAACCCTTGCAAATAACAAATACATATTTGTTATTATAGATGACTTCTCAAGATATATGTGGTCTATTCTTATGAAAGAAAAGAGTGAAGCATTTGACAGATTCAAAGCTTTCAGAAATCTGATAGAAAAAGAGTTAAAAGAGGAGGTCAAAATGCTTAGAACTGATAGAGGAGGAGAGTTCACTTCCTTAGAGT
>NW_020633026.1:0-241 GCF_003573695.1 Papaver somniferum
AGAATTGGTAACACTACTTTTTTAGATGAGGTTCAACCATTTTCATGTTATTATGATGATTATGATGAGGATAGTGCTGATGAAGAATTTGACACATATAGGCATAGTGATCAGGAATCTGTTACTCCAATTGAGCTTTACAATGATACTACTATTTCTAGTTCAAATCCAAATAATTTTAATAATTATTCACCTATTCAAAAGGACGAGGATTTGACTAGAGATACCCCCGTTTTAGACG
>NW_020633026.1:252-440 GCF_003573695.1 Papaver somniferum
CAATGATGATGATGATGATGATGATAGTGCTGATGAAGAATCTGAAATATGTGGGAATAGTGATCAGGAATTTGTTACCCCAATTGAGCCTTATAATGATTATATTATTTCTGGTTCAGATCCTAATAATTTTAACAATTATTCACCTATTCAAAAGGACGAGGATTTGACTAGAGATACCCCCGTTT
>NW_020633026.1:470-847 GCF_003573695.1 Papaver somniferum
TCACCTATTCAAAAGGACGAGAATTTGACTAGAGAAACCCCCGTTTTAGACGATGTAGTATGTCCTGTTTACGAATCCGATAAAGGTGTAGAGGAACCCGTTTATCTTGAGACTACTGTTTTCGAGTAGAACGATTTAGAAACTGTAATCGATGATGGTTTCGAGGAACAGTTTTATCCTGAGAATATTGTTTTAGAGTCGTAATATTTAGAAACAATAGTCTTAGATGAACTCGTAGAGATTAATGAGGATGAACCTGACTTAGAAGAATCAATTGCCCATTTTCAGGAATCTGATGACCTAGAAATTAGGGAGATTGTGACTAATCTAACTAGAGACACTGAAAACTCTAAGTTTGGGGGTGATTATCATTCTCC
>NW_020633026.1:914-1364 GCF_003573695.1 Papaver somniferum
GTGATGTCCATAAGGAAGTTCAGTTGTTAGAAACCCATCCTCTGGTTGATGAGGTTAGACCAGGCTATGATACTAAGATCGACTTTGTTTTCCCACCAAATATTTTTCAACCAATTTTGGGAACGTATAAATTTCAAATGTGTCAATTATTAAGTTCTGAGACTAAACCTAATTACTTTAGGATATTAGAATCGACACATTGTCTTAAGAATGACCACTACTCTCACTGTGGTCAATTATGTAAGTCAAATTTGATTGACTTAGAGGATCATCAATTATTTAGGTTATTATTATGTGCTTCTAAGTTCTTATTTGAGTATTTACAGACTCTAGGACCTAATAATTCGGATCTCAATTTTGAGGAGTTGCAGCCTAAAGAAATATATTTAGACCCTTTTATAGAACCTGAACCTGAACCACAATTAGATATAGATATCTTAATCAGGAAAC
>NW_020633026.1:1375-2000 GCF_003573695.1 Papaver somniferum
TATATTTAGACCATTTTATAGAACATGAACCTGAACCACAATTAGATATAGATATCTTAATCAGGAAACTAGGTAAGGGGTTGCTAGTCTTGTTCATTTTCTTGGTTTATTGTAGTTTCCTTTGGTCATCTCTATTTGATTTGAAGACCCACAGTTATTTCGACTGTTACTATATGATTCGAGGTGACTAATCCTTTCTTAGTCTGGCTGAAGACTTTAAACTTAGCACTTCTTGGGAGGTAACCCAACATTCATGCGACACGGTAATATCTTTCCTTATCTCTTTTGCTTCAAATGGTAACAGTTTCTCCTTGTTCATGCTTTTAATTTCATCTTTAGAACATTGAGGACAATGTTAGATTTAAGTTTGGGGGTATGGGAGAAACTTTTTAGTTGCAGTATGAATAAATAAACTCCAGAGCCTAGAAATTTATGTTTATTAAGGATGGCACTAACCAATCTAAGTGGATGGAAGCATTTTGGTTGTAGGAGTTGAGGAACCAATCTGAATAGATGGAAACATCTAAAGAGTCTATTCATAAAAGCACAGAGCTCAGGTGTTAGAAATAACATGATAGTTTCACCATATCTCGTTGAGTCCTTTTCACTTCTATTTTTATTTTAT
>NW_020633027.1:0-382 GCF_003573695.1 Papaver somniferum
GCCTCAACTTTAGGATTTCGTCAGACATTTGAGTGAAACGCAGAGTTCCACAAATCTCCTCAAATTCTCTCACGTGATGGTACGGGTTTTCATTTTCTACACCTCTAAAAACTGGAAGCATCTGTATTGTGCTCGATTTCAGCTCATAATGGCCATTGGCTTCGGGTAGCACAATACAAGATGGTTGACTAGTTCTCGTTACATATAATCCTTGAGTGTACGGGGTTCTCCCATTGTTTCTGATTGATCTGGACTGTCTACCTCAGAACTAAGGATTTCGATTGGATCGTCCGGGTTAATTCTAACGAGTCTGTTTGTTTGGTCTCTGTAGGTCACAATCATGTCCTAGCAGGTACCTCAACTAACATGTTGGTCAGAGCAG
>NW_020633027.1:393-731 GCF_003573695.1 Papaver somniferum
CCGGGTTAATTCTAACGAGTCTGTTTGTTTGGTCTCTGTAGGTCACAATCATGTCCTAGCAGGTACTTCAACGAACATGTTGGTCAGAGCAGTCGGAAACAATTTTAGAACCTCAAAAGGCCCAATATTTTGGTTTAAAATGGGTTTCTTGATGATTTGGTTTTGAATGGGTTTTGGTTTATAAAATGGGTTTTGGTTTCACAATGGGTTTTGGTTTATAAAATGTAGAGCCCTAATTTTTTTTTATTTTTTTTTGGTATAAAGTTGGGAGCCTAATGGATGGGATATACACCTAAAGTCCAAATTAAAAGACAAGCCCACAAAAGATAAGAAAAAGA
>NW_020633028.1:0-447 GCF_003573695.1 Papaver somniferum
GAATTAATGCACAAAAGATGAGTTAAATGCCAACAAAAAGGGATAAATATATACAATATTTGGCACTCATCAAATACCCCCAAACCTGAATTTTACTTGTCCTCAAGTAAAACAAAACTAAGGAAATCCTAACTATACCACTGTCGCTGGTCTCTCGAATGCATTTAGCGTATGCACTAAGCCTTTTAAACCACTAAGTGTCCCTAGTGGACGAGTTGAAGTCTCGTGAAGGTTTACCAGAGGTGTGCCTACAAAACCTAAGGACAAAATATGAGCTCAGATTCCATCAAATGTGACATGTGCAAAACAGTTAAGCTCACAGCAACATGGAGATGTCAATCTAGCTATCGAAGGCACAATCCTAGCACTGATAACAAATAAAAGACATGTGATAAGAGTGTAAAGTGTATCTACACATGTGTAAAGAAAGATCTGAAGTTATGACTA
>NW_020633028.1:647-1000 GCF_003573695.1 Papaver somniferum
GGTTATTTATATTCGGCTGTTTTACTATATATTTTAGATTCCGATTATATCATTTTTTGCACTCAGTAAACTGTGTACATTCATTTGCATAAATCGGGTGTTTTGGGTAACCGATAGGATTACGAATATAGTATATTCGGCAGTTTGACTTATTTAATAACCTCCGATTATTGTATAATAATTTGTTGCTTTCATATGCAGGCCGTTGAAGAGTTTGTTGATGATTTCTATTTGAGGCCCGACACTTCCCTATACTATGCAAACGATTTGGTATACTCATTACTACTTTTTTTTTTTTTCAAAATTTATATGTTAAATGGTTATGCTTATTAGATTTGTTTTGTTTTATGCAC
>NW_020633029.1:0-103 GCF_003573695.1 Papaver somniferum
TTTCAAATTTTGAACTTGCTATAATCGGAAGTAAACTTAGTTACCCAAACTTCCTAATATGGATTGTCTAACCTTCTATATTGGCCCTTGGAACCACCTAGAG
>NW_020633029.1:231-569 GCF_003573695.1 Papaver somniferum
CAAACTTCCGAATATGGGTTGTCTAACCTTCTATATTGGCCCTTGGAACCACCTAGAGCCATGGCATGGTTTGTTTTGAACTTGTAATATTCGGAGGATAATTTTTTTTTTTAAAGTCCCGAATGTACGATGGCCCAAAAATCAGAATTTGGGAAAAACTGATACTTTTCAAATTTTGAACTTGCAATAATCGGAAGTGAACTTAGTTACCCAAACATCCGAATATGGGTTGTCTAACCTTCTATATTGGCCCTTGGAACCACCTAGAGCCATGGCATGGTTTGTTTTGAGCTTGTAATATTCGGAGGATAATTTTTTTTTGTAAAGTCCCGAATGTA
>NW_020633029.1:769-1000 GCF_003573695.1 Papaver somniferum
GTCTAAAATTGGGCTTTGGAAGAGTTTTTGAACTAAACCTAGCATAAATTAGCACAACCCATAAAAGAAAATAAAAACAATAATAATAATTACAAGCCCATAAAAGAAAAATAAAAGAAAAAGAAAATACAAAAAAAAATAAAAATAAAAATAAAATAAAATAAAATAAAAATGAAAATAATTATTACAATCCCAAATTAAACCAAAAATAAATTAATTATTACATACCCA
>NW_020633030.1:0-1343 GCF_003573695.1 Papaver somniferum
GATTGTGTTGGTGGTTGTGGTAGTAACAGAGAGATAGAGGCAGAGACTTAAGATTGAGATTAAACAGAGAAAGTGATGGCGGCTGCGGCAGTGAAGTCGAGAAAGAAGAGAACTTTTGATAATTTTGTTAATGTTGTTGAAGTGAAGGGTACGATAGTAAACTGGTTAATAATTACATTTTATATAATCCTTTTAATAATTTTTAAACAGATGTCAAGATTTAAGTAAGTCAACGCGAGTCAACGTCCGGTCCAGGTACCAAACCCTAACGTTGGACAAATGTTAGACCAAAGTCTAGTGTTGGGCAAAACCTGAGTATCAAAGTCCAATTATCCCATTTTATTTACTCACGAAAGCATTAAAAACTAAGAAAACTTGTTCAGCAGTAAGGATAGATCTCATAATCTGTATAACAACATTCGGTGATACATCAGACATGGCTATATCTTATATGAAAAAAGATAATATAGTATAAAACAAATTCCTGAAATAGTTGTAGATACAATTTTCCATGAGCAGCAGTATTACTTGTAGATACAATTTGCAACTAGGACTACTTATACCACTCCCAAAGACATGTAATGTTGTGTTTAATAACTACATGTAACCTTCAAGCTCTCTCTTGCGTCCATCATAGGGTCTTTTCAACCAATGTCGATTGAAGAGAAGTAGGCATTTTGTTTATCTATATTTGAATGTGGAATTTGGTTCATTCGAAAGTAGGGGAGAAATGACAGAAACAAACACATGAATGGGCTTGCATCAGATTAGAATTCCTCGTTTAGGGAACTTGATTAGGATTTGCATTACCAAGTAAGCCATTAATTAATATTGCATTATCGAGTGCAAAAACATCAGAGATTATAGAAGAAAGTAATCTACTTGTTAAATTAGCATAGAGTTCTGTCACAGAATGCACTGGATAACCAGGAATTACCTACTTGGTCTGTAACCTTGTCACTTACTTATCTAAGTTTTATCATGTCTGAAGCTTTGGCCCTCGCATCAGAAATGTCTATATGGAATTGCATTTTTCTTGAAAGCAATTCCATTCTCTCAAACCAAACAAGCGCTCAAGATATGATCCGTGAGAAAATTGGACCTATGAGTCCACCTGCCTTGCAGGCCTGGTTGATGCCATTTTTCTCATTCATACAAGATGAATTGTAGCAAATGCTTTACAGCAAACGGCATGAAATGCAGAATGTTCCACATATAAATGGCTCAAATATTTGAGCTACACAGGTTAAAATCACACCAGAGTTGAAAACAAAACTATAACCGCATCCTTCCTACAAGAAATTGTTCTATCTAAATTAAGCATAAAATCCAAAAAAAAAAAA
>NW_020633031.1:0-400 GCF_003573695.1 Papaver somniferum
TTTTTGATTTGGTTTTTATACAGTTTTACCAGAAGGGCATTTATGTAACTTCAATATCATATAGGGTACCCCTTAACTAGAGTCTTTGGCTGGGTATAAATTGATGGCCCCTAAATCCTTTCGGGTGGCCCCTAAAAACGCGAGGTTAAGATTAGGTCACATGATTGCTGGTAAGTTAAGATCAGGTAATAATGTAAGAACGCATCCATAACTCGACACGCGTCCAGTCTAGGGACCTCAAAAAATAAATGAAAATTTCAATTTAATTCTTATAGACCCCCTCCTCCCCTTACATAATTATTAACCTATTCCCCTTTACCCTCCCTTTCACATCAATTCCCCGCCCTTCTTCTTTCATTTCACAGACAATGGGACAAATAAACGATTTCCAATGAGAGAA
>NW_020633031.1:411-816 GCF_003573695.1 Papaver somniferum
GCCCTTCTTCTTTCATTTCACAGACAACGGGACAAATAAACGATTTCCAGTGAGAGAAGGAGAAGGAGAATTAGGGCAAAGTTATAGATACAAGGAGAGGTGTTTGATTTTTTTGATCAGTAAAGCTTCTGCTTCCCTGATCATCATCAGAATCACCAAAACTACTTCCAGTTCCAGTTTAGAGAAATGGGGAGAGGGAGAGTTGAGCTGAAGAGGATTGAGAATAAGATAAATAGACAAGTAACATTTTCTAAGAGAAGAAATGGTTTATTGAAAAAAGCTTATGAACTCTCAGTTCTAATGTGATGCTGAAGTTGCTCTTATTATTTTCTCTAATAGAGGCAAACTGTATGAGTTCTGCAGTAGCTCCAGGTAAATTAAAATTATCGTACATAGACAAACAAC
>NW_020633031.1:827-1000 GCF_003573695.1 Papaver somniferum
AATTATCGTACATAGACAAACAACAAAAGATTCATCTTCTTCTTCTTTTGGTTTGATCGGCGATGATTCTGTTTTTAGATCTAAAAGTTTTCTGATTTGGAGTCCTTTTATTTGTGTTTAGTTAAGATTAGGTACTCATCGTTCGACTTCTTTTTCCAATTAAAAGTCATATT
>NW_020633032.1:0-402 GCF_003573695.1 Papaver somniferum
ATTTTCTCTGATCAACATTGTGATGATCAATCAATCATAGTTTCACTGGGTCAAATTCTCGCAGGTCTCCCCATTCCTCTTTATGCCAGATATTCCTCTGTTCTATGAGATTCTTGCTCACTCGGGATTTTCACGAGTTATCTTCCAACTGAGTGGGGATTGCATCCGTCTAATGCTGGAGTTCGCTAATCGTGGTGCTGGTAAAGGATCTCTTTATTCCAAAGAACTTAGGGATCCTAAATTCGTAGATCTAGATACAGTCGCTGAGAAGTATACAGTAGCGAATTTCTTTGAAAATTATGAGTTAATATCTATGAAGAAAGAGAATACTCGCTGGGGTATTCGCTTGAAAAGGAAGGATGTTATTGTTGAAGATAAAATGCTCATGCATGACATTGATTG
>NW_020633032.1:413-1000 GCF_003573695.1 Papaver somniferum
TGAAAAGGAAGGATGTTATTGCTGAAGATAAAATGCTCATGCATGACATTGATTGGCACTCTGGTAAGAACACAACCCCTCGCCAATCCAAAGATGATAAATGGTGCGTTTTTCCCTTGATGCTGAAAGGACCTTACATTGCTGGGTCAAATGTTCTTCCTGAGAATCTCACTACTTATCAACCTTGGGTATTCTCTTGGCCGAGAAGAAGAAAGAGGTATGTTTCTTCCAGTTTCGCCCACTTTACATTTCTTTATTCTTTTGTTCGCTGATTCTTGCGACATTCTACAGATCCAGAAACTGAAAGATAACTACCATAGGACTGGGAAATCCAGTACCTTGTTAGCTCTTCGCTCATACACAGATGAGGTAAGAAATATTCTTTTATGATTTTAAACAATATATTGTTGCCTCTATTTCTTATCTTCATTTGTGTGTGAAGATTATTGCTGAAGTAGAAGAACCCACCAAAGCTGCGACGGCTGGTGATAAGGGTAAAGATATTCTTCGCAAAGGAAAATCATCTGCATCCTCTTCAAAGAAAAGAAAGAGAGGGAATTCTCGTCCTCCTTCAGATGTTCATTTCC
>NW_020633033.1:0-631 GCF_003573695.1 Papaver somniferum
AAGGAATGAGTTGGAGTCCCAATCATGATATTTATGCAATGAATTAGTTTTGTCTTGATATTTTGTTGATTATGGTTCACTTTTAATATTGTTATATGATTTGAATGCATGTTTAGTTGAGTCGCGAATCGATTGAATTAGTTTTCATCTCTATTGATAAATTAGGGTTATTATACGCAAAAGTGATAATTCCTGATTGCAAGTAGCATAATTGTGAGTATTGCTTGTAGTGATACATCCTATTAGTCACAAGTGGATCATAACCTTTGTTAAAACGGATTAGTGCTTTTACACGTTCGTTTGCATTGATTAGTCTTATTTCATGGAACTTAGTGCTCTTAGGGAGTTAAACTTAATTGTGCTTTTACACTTTAGGTTGCTTTCTAGGTAAAATTCACATTTGCAACTTTTAATGTGTTTGTTGATGACAAGAGGAAATTAGCGGGATATTCTTGCGATCAAGGTATCCTAGGACTTTTGATAAAAGTTGAGATTAAATATCAATTCTAGTTATTGTTACAAATTCATGTTTGTGAATGAAAACTAATCCTTGACCAATATCTTCATCTTATTGATTTGCTTGTTTATTTCATTATTTGCTTTTAGTTTATTTTCCTTTACATAAAAATCA
>NW_020633033.1:642-1000 GCF_003573695.1 Papaver somniferum
AGTGAGAAAGTAATTTATTTTTGACGCATACGACAGCGATCACATTTTGGCGCCGCCGCCGGGGAGGCAGCGGTTGTCACTTGTTTTTGGTTTCTTATTTTTGTTTTTAGTTTGTTTATTATTTTTTTTTCTTATTTTTCTGGTTTTTAACCTTGGTTTGAGAACTCTTGTTTCAGGTACCTATTATGGAAGGAGCATATTGGAACAATGGATACAGTTTTCAACCTCCTCAACATTATGATGATTGCCCGCCACCTATGGGATACGATCGAAACCAATTTATTGGCTATGTTCAATATCCAAGAGCTTATGGTGATTTTCATACATACCAACAACAACCTTGTAGTAGGTATGTAAG
>NW_020633034.1:0-215 GCF_003573695.1 Papaver somniferum
CCGCGAAAATCCGACTTCCGACGAAGATTCTACAGCGTTTCTAGTAAATTCTGAAGTTTGAAATTTTCCGGTGACGTATTTCGGCAAAGTTATCCATAAATTCACATGGATTTTCATTCATTCATTCACGAATCAGCGATATCATACTTCTTTGAAGAAATTACAGGAGATATACTTACTAAGGGAGTCTCTAAATCATTTGAAGGCTCGACGAT
>NW_020633034.1:226-414 GCF_003573695.1 Papaver somniferum
AGCTCGACGATGCCAGAATCTCCGTTGACAACACCGTTATCTCCATTCGGTTCGGGAATTCTCCATTTTCCCATCTCCCAAAGAAGAGTGCGCTTCATCAACATGATTCTTATCTACAATGATTTCTTCCTGGATTCATCAACAAAAATTATTATTATTTCATTCAAGGAGATGCCGCGATCACCTGC
>NW_020633034.1:614-2410 GCF_003573695.1 Papaver somniferum
TACGATTCCACTAACAGTACATGAGTTAATACTTCAAATCTTGCTCGTTCCTTCAAACCTGCTAAGACGAGCAAAATTCTGACATGATTTTCACAAAACCGTGAACAACCCACGTAAATTTACAATGTGAACATTCACTGGTTTCTCAAAATCTGGACAGACGTCCATTCTACGATTGTGAAAACCCACATATAGACATTATTTCACCATGTATAATTGTCTACTTTCAACAGTTGTTCAAAATCAAAACATTGATTTTACAAAATATATATACTCAACGTGAAACTCACGTAAATTTGAAAAATATATCTATATATTTTTGCTCCCTCGCACGAGCGTCTGTCTTTGAAGCGAGAGTATATTTTCAAAGATTTCCGAAAGATCGAAGACAAAAAATTTCATGAATGCTCATAAACAAAATTTTATTACTAACAGACGCACGTCTATCAAAAAAAACAAACTTTTCTCTCGTACGAGCATCCACCTTTGAAACGAGAGTTTATTCCACTTTGTGAAATCTCACATATTTAAAATATAAAATTCCGGTTTTCGTGAAAGCTTATAGACGAATTTTATATCATTAGACTCAAGTATATTTTGTTTGTTCCTTAAACTAACGAACGAACGAGAGTCCATTCATAAAACAAGGATTTGTTTTCATGGGCCCATCCCGCGAATCCTAAAACGACCAAGGTCATGTCGTCCAAATCAGCGGTTCAACGCCAATCTATGCTCATCAGACGATGATGCTCTATCATGCCACTGGGATCTTCATTCAAGTCATGGTATGCTCATACTATCGAAATCCGGTAACGTCTTAACTTACGATTAAGTCCAATTACTTATATTGTTTATGACCGGAAAATCACCATTCAATGCTGACTGAGGAACACGGCTTTCCTAACTAAGCAGGGACTTAATGTAGATGGTGGATTTTCGACAAGGGATAAAATCGTAAACCCATAATTATACGAACCTCTGATCCAGCAATCAGACGTGAGTATTGATACGCGGGTCTCTCATCGAATTCTCTGACTGAGGATACTTTCTCTCAGAGTACATGCAGATATGTAGTCTCACGACTGGACAACGACATATCTCATGAATACTGAACACTTTCAGTGATTATTTCTATATAGTATCACGAGATGGACGGCTCCTAGACAGCTTGCTCTGCTAGTATAGAGCGATAACGTCTTCAGGAACAAACAACGAGTTTATCCTGACTATATAAAGGATATGACTTACCGGCAAGTTCGTATCGGGACAATTAATTCCCCTAGACAGCTTGCTCTGCTAGTATAGAGACACAAAGTTAATTATTCCTAATTACAGTTGCTCCTATTCCATGGTCGAATCCACGACTGGTCCCATGGAATGGCAATAACAATTGTTCTGATTCTATGATCGAATCCACGGCTTGATCTCATAGAATAGCAATAACTATATTATCTCATTACTCCGATTTCATGATCGAATCCACAACTGGTCTCATAAATGGTAATAGATAAATCTTAATTACTCCGATTCTATGGTCGAATCTACGATCCCATGGAATGGTAATGCTCACTTTATTATTCTGAATTCGTAGTCGAACCCTCAGCTGATCCTATGAATTAATAATAAACATCTTATTACTCAGTTTTGTGAATCATTCTCCACTGAATTCCACAATTAGTAATAAATAATCAACAACCGGGCTTCTGAGCTACCTCTAAGTAAGCCCCGATTAAAATGGTGAAAGTGTATTCAACGACGATACACTAACAGTCACCGCACGAACGAGTATTTCAAAA
>NW_020633034.1:2482-2688 GCF_003573695.1 Papaver somniferum
GATTCAAATGGTGAAGGTGTATTCAACGACGATACACTAACAGTCACCGCACGAACGAGTATTTCAAAAATACAACGAAACGATGAACCTATGCAAAATAGAGAAGAAAATAATAAATAATTAAAAATATTGACCAGGGTGCTGGGAGCACGGACACACGGCCAACCGACCGTGTCGTGGTCAATCCCACGACAATTTTATATTTT
>NW_020633034.1:2725-3000 GCF_003573695.1 Papaver somniferum
TGGTCAATCCCACGCCAGTTTTATATTTTTAATGCATTTTTATTATTTTCCATGATTTGACGAAAATTCTCTCATTTTATCAAATCTCCTTCGTCTCGAGGAAACTCCTCGGTTTCATGGTACTTCCATAAATCCATAAAAAATAATACTCCCTCCGTTTCCAAAAGACAGTCTGCTTTGACTTTGTCAAAATATTAAGGAGACCGTAGTAGTTTACATGCATACCCTTAGTTACTAATTTATTTGGATAAAATTGTTAGTAATAAAACTACCAA
>NW_020633035.1:0-203 GCF_003573695.1 Papaver somniferum
AGACTTACATTTTTCGTTGCTTTTTATACCAAGACTTGGGTGTGACAATATCAACTCTACTTCTTTGGTTGTTAATCCAATACGACACAGCAAGATGAAGCATGTACAAATAGACTTTTATTTTATTAGATAATTAGTTCATAGTAAAGCTTTGGATATCTTCTATGTGGCTACACTTGATCAGGTTGCATACATATTCGCCA
>NW_020633035.1:214-1000 GCF_003573695.1 Papaver somniferum
GGGGGGGGGGGGGGGGGGGGGGGGGGGGGGGGGGGGGGGGTAGTGACTGCTAATATTAGTGTGGGTGTGAATAACAGTTTTTCTGTTAATGTCAGTTGAAAGTGTGCAACACACTTCTGTGTCAGTCTGTGTATTAGTTTTACAACCATGTGGTCCTGATTCATTGAGTTCGTGTGTGACTAGCACATGTCGGTGCTGAGACTGTATATAAGGCTGTTACAGATGACAACTTTTGTCGGTACTTTTCATTCTTCATCTTCATCAATAGAAGATTTATATTTCAGTTACTACGATTATCCTGCCCAATTCACGATCATGGGGAGAACTGCATGTTAGAGCACTCTTCGGTCGAACTTGCAAGCGTTAGTATCTCAAGCTTGTTTGTCAAGTTTAGTTGCCAAAACTATAAGTATTTATTTCTAGTCTACTTATATCTACGTCTCAGATTAGGATTGTAAGTGTAGTTGATCTTTAGACTTCACAACGTTCATCGAATGAAGACGAAGAACTACTCAAGGGAACTCGTGAAACTTCATCAACAAAAGGTATGTGGAGACTTGAACTCATCTATCACTCAAAATTCGATCTACTCTATCTCCAATTTGAGACAAAAAGTCGTATTGCTATATAGAATTCAATTATACCCATTTGATATTTTGAGCCGAGTTTATCTCGCTTATCTATTTCTCGAAATATGTGTTGTTAAGCTTTCTCTTTAACCAAGTTCATCTTTTATTCTTGACGAAAGTCAAAAGATGGTCATGTGAAAATCGCCTTGTAACATCT
>NW_020633036.1:0-144 GCF_003573695.1 Papaver somniferum
ATGGAAACGACTCCCCCTTACACAATGATCCGAAAACCATATGTATATGTAGTAGAACTACACATTAATTCTCCCCCTTTTTGTCAATAAAATTGGCAAAGGTACAAGAACGGGATCCTAATGAAATTTCCGAGAAGAGACGTT
>NW_020633036.1:155-540 GCF_003573695.1 Papaver somniferum
ATTCATCAAGGAGTTTTAAGATACAAGATAACCCCTATAAAATTCCACAGCCGCACACCCCGCAAGATATTACCATTAAGCACAAGTTCAAAAGAACTCTCCCCCATTTGATGTCATTCCCGAAAGAAAAACAAGAGCGACCTTAATTTCGAAAGAAAAGAAGGATTTTTAATTGGACACCAAAAACCATATGACTGATTTTCTATATCCAGAACTCAATCAAATTAATCACAAGTAAACCCATGATTAATTGAATTGGAATATGCAACTAAATCAAACCACAAAAGTGATCAATTTAATTAATTGTGCTCAACATAAGTAAACTTACGGAGCTACGACTAAGGTAATCATACGGAGATGACTAACTTAATCGTTCACATACTCA
>NW_020633036.1:740-1000 GCF_003573695.1 Papaver somniferum
TTAATCGTTCACATACTCAACATAAGGAAAACCTTAAGGAATATACGACTACATTAACCAATAGAACATGATTAGTATAGCCGTTCATATACTCAACACAAGGACTTGTGGAATATATGAATACTCAATTAGGCTAATTACAAGAGAACCTATAATTAATCTAATTGGAAAACACAACCAAACTAATCACAGAAGTAATGAATTTAATTGTCAATTATTTTGCTCGACAAAAGAAAACTTTCGGAGAAAATAACTAAATA
>NW_020633037.1:0-539 GCF_003573695.1 Papaver somniferum
CACCTTCCTCAATATTACACAATTTCCATACACTCTCAACTTTTCTTTTTCTTTTCAAACAAAACTATTCATATCAATTCAATCTCTTAGAAAAATTTCATCTTTAACAAATATGGCATCTGTTAGAGCATTGCTCGGTCGAACTCGCATGCGTTGCTATCTCAAACATGTTTGTCAATGTTAGTGATCAAAACTATAAGTTTTGATTTCTAGTCTACTATAGCTAAGGTCTCGGATTAGGATAGAAAGTGTAGTTGAGCTCAAGAACTCCATGGCAATCATCATACAAGACGAATGACTACTCAACGAACCGGTGGATCTTCATCGACTAAAAGGTATGTGGAGACTTGAACTTATCTATCACTCAAAAGTCTATTTATCTCCTATCTTGAGACAAAAGTCGTTTTGCTATAAAGACTTAGATTATACACATTTGCTATTTCGAGCCGAGTTTATCTTGCCTACCTATTTCCCGAAATATGTGCTGGTAAGCTTTCGCTTTAGCCAAGTTCATCTTTACCTAGTGACGAAAGTCATGA
>NW_020633037.1:550-1000 GCF_003573695.1 Papaver somniferum
CGAAATATGTGTTGGTAAGCTTTCGCTTTAGCCAAGTTCATCTTTACCTAGTGACGAAAGTCATGACAAGTTTCAATCACTTTGAAAATTGCTTACTTTGACGAAAAATAGTTTGTGAATAACAACTATAAAATATCAACGTCCTCTAAGAATGTTTCAATGATTGAAATGAGAGTTTAGATTATATAAACGTTGGAAGATATAAACATTGTTGTGGAAACACATATGTATAAGTACTTATTTTTTGAACCGAAGTTTGCGAACTTTGTTGATCAAGAGAACCGGAATAGTGGCGTGATCCAAGTCCGCGAACTGGCGGAAGTTCTCGACCCGAGAAATTCTGCTGGTGTTTGTGAACTCCGTCCGGGAACTCAAGTCCGCAAACTTGAGTAGGTTATATCTAGAAACGATATTTGTGAACTTATTCTAATATAAACTAAGGAATGAAAA
>NW_020633038.1:0-522 GCF_003573695.1 Papaver somniferum
AAAGCAAAACAAAACAAGATGAACCAAGGCCTAAGGCCAAGGGCAGGGGTGATAAAGCTGACAGAGCAAGGCTAGGCTAAGGCAAGGCAAATAAAAATGGAATGGCAAGATAATCAGCTTGCTATGAGCACTGATTTCTTCCATTGCACAATCAGCACATTGCACCTAAGCATATAACAAGAATGGCAAGATAATCAGCTTGCTATGAGCACTGATTTCTTCCATTGCACAATTAGTTCATTGCTTCAAATGTATCTAGCCTAGCATTGACATGAACATAACATGTATCACAAACTTAACACTAAACATTACATGGCACTAACAGTGACAAAACATATAAACAACACACATTAACAGGAACATTAAGCATTAACAGTAACTGAAAACAAGAAATTAAAACTAAACATTAACAGAACATGAAATTGAAAAGTGACTGAAATTAACAGGACATGAAAGTCCTGGATGTCGGCTACTCCGAGCATGGAACTAGAAATTACCAAACATTAAAATTAAACTAACATA
>NW_020633038.1:533-1000 GCF_003573695.1 Papaver somniferum
CCAAGAACACCCCTCCATACACACACCTCACTCTCTATTTATAGCAGAAAATACCCAATTTTTATGAACCCTAATTTTGAAATTAGGGTTTTGAAAATCCTAAAATTACTCACCTAATCTTCAAATTGACGTCGACCCATCCTTCTTTTTATCTCTGTGCTCCTTCCCATGCCTTCAATTTCTCTCTAGGCTTACCTAATTCACCAATTTCTCACGCCTAGGGTTTCAAGAAAGAAACGTGAGGGATTGATGGAATAAGTAGCTAGAAGGAAGGGGTAAGTGATGGTGATGTTCGGTGGAGTTGGTGGTTTGGTGGTGGCAGAGTAGGTGGTGGCGGACATGGTGGAGATGGTGGAAGTACGGCGGTTGCAGGTGAAGGAGAAGGTGGTACGGTGGAGTTGGTGGGAATGAAAGAGAAGAAGGAAAGAAAATGTTAGGGTTTCTCTTGTTTTTGGCTTATATATCCT
>NW_020633039.1:0-642 GCF_003573695.1 Papaver somniferum
AAGTTCGAAAACTTATGTTCAAGGAATACATGGTTATATCATCTAAACTCTCATTTCAATCATTGAAACATTCTTAGAGGGCGATATTCAGTCGTGAAGAACAACAAACCTTTCTCGTCAGAGCAATTTCCAAAGTGATTGAAACTTTCATGACTTTCGTCACTAGGTGAAGATAAATCTGATCAAAGCGAAACGCTTTACCAACACATGATTTCGAGTTAAAGATAAACAATGAATACTCAGCTCGAAATATCAAGTGTATATGATTTAGTCTATGTAGCATACAACTTTTGTCTCATAAGAAGTAGGAGAAAAATAGATAGACTTTCGAGTGATAGATAAGTTCAAGTCTTCACATACCTTTTTGTTGATGAAGTTCCACGATTCCTTGGTGTAGAACTTCTTTGTTGTCGTTGAATCACCATGAAGTCCTTAATCTCAACTAAACTTTTCCTATCCTAGTCCGAGACTTAGCTAATAGGCTAGAAATCAAGACTTTATAGTTTTGATCACTAACATTGACAAACATGCTTGATATAGCAACACATGCGAGGTTGACCGAGCTATGCTCTAACAATCTCCCCCTTTGTCAATTTTAGTGACAAAACTATTAATACATATGGAATACAAAAAAGATAAACT
>NW_020633039.1:653-1000 GCF_003573695.1 Papaver somniferum
CCTTGATGTCAGCCCACTTGTAATATTCTCCAGCAGCTGACTTAGCAATCATAAAAGGTCCTTCCCAGTTAGAACTCTTTGTGGAGTGCAAAATTCGTCTGGTTGCCTTAAGAACCAAATCTCCTTCATGAAATTTGTTAGGTTTGGTTGCCCGTGCTTTGAATATCTTTTGCTGGTTCGGAATTCCTCGTGGGGTTCCATGTTGGTGGAGCTTTCCATTCTGTGGCACATGTGGACACTCGTGCAAGGGAGAATATTTAGGATATTGATTGTGAAACTCAGTCATTATCCTAGCAATGACCGTGTTAGTGGGATGATGGATTTGAAGAGGTTCTGCATCTAACCAT
>NW_020633040.1:0-369 GCF_003573695.1 Papaver somniferum
CTAAATCTGGTAACGTCTCAACTTACGACTAAGTTCAATTGCTAATATTATTACTTATGGCCGGAAAAACACCATTTAATGCTGACCGAGGAACACAGCTTTCCTCAGTAAGCAGGGGACTTAATGTAGATGGTGGACTTTCGACAAGGGCTGAAATCATAAACTCATAATTATACGAACCTTTGATCCAGCAATCAGACGTGAGTATTGAGACACGGGTCTCTCATCCAATTCTCAACGGAGAGTACTTTCTCTCAGAGTACATGTAGATATGTAGTCTCACGACTGGACAACGGCATATCTCATGAATACTTAACACTTTCAGTGAATATTTCTATATAGTATCACGAGATGGACGGCTCCTAGACA
>NW_020633040.1:401-1881 GCF_003573695.1 Papaver somniferum
GTGATTATTTCTATATAGTATCACGAGATGGACGGCTCCTAGACAGCTTGCTCTGCTAGTATAGAGCGATAATGTCTTCAGGAACAAACAACGAGTTTACCCTGACTATATAAAGGATATGACTTACCTACAAGCTCATATCGGGATAATTAATTCTCCTAGACAGCTTGCTCTACTAGTATAGAGCCACAAAGTTAATTATTCCTAATTACAATTGCTCATATTCCATGGTCGAATCCACGACTGGTCCCATGGAATGGCAATAAACAATTGTTCTGATTCTATGATCGAATCCACGGCTTGATCTCATAGAATAGCAATAACTATATTATCTCATTACTCCGATTTCATGATCGAATCCACAACTGGTCTCATAAATGGTAATAGATAAATCTTAATTACTCCGATTCTATGGTCGAATCTACGATCCCATGGAATGGTAATGCTCACTTTATTATCCTGAATTCGTAGTCGAATCCTCAGCTGATCCTATGAATTAATAATAAACATCTTATTACTCAGTTTTGTGAATTATTCTCCACTGAATTCCACAATTAGTAATAAATAATCAACAACCGGGCGTCTGAGCTACCTCTAAGTAAGCCCCGATTCAAATGGTGAAAGTGTATTCAACGACGATACACTAACAGTCACCGCACGAACGAGTATTTCAAAATACAACGAAACGATGAACCTATGCAAAATAGGGAAGAAAATAATAAATAATTAAAATATTGACCAAGGTGCTGGGAACACGGACACACGACCTACCGACCGTGCAGTGGTCAGTTCCACGCCAGTTTTATATTTTTAATACATTTTTATTATTTTCCATGATTGGATGAAAATTCTCTCATCTGATCAAATCTCCTTCGTCTCGAGGAATCTCCTCGGTTTCATGGTACTTCCATAAATCCATAACAAATAATATAAAATTAAGGAAAAGAGTGTGGGGCGTGACCATTGGCCAACCGGCGATGCCTTGGTCCCAAGCGGCCCCACACCCCACGGTTCCTTATTATTTTATTATTATTATTATTTCTCTAATTTCATGAAAAAACTCCTTGATTTCATGGTATTTTTTGCACAAATCATCATATAATAATAAAATAAAATAAAATTATGAAAACTTGTGGGACCGGGCCACTAGCCGGCCGGCCATGCCCTAGCCGGTCCCACACGCCCTTTGCTTTATTATTTTATTATTATTTATCCTATTTTTCCTTGAATTCATCAAATTCCTTGATTTTATGGTATTTCTCTCAAATTAGGAAAAATTCTCTCAAATCATCAAAAATACCTAAAAATATTAAAAAAAAAATATGAAAAACTCGTTGGACCGGGCCATAGCCGGCCGGCCATGCCTCCATGGTCCCACATGCCCGTGTTTATATTATTTTAATATTTTGCTTCCATGAACTCATGAAAACTCCTTCAATTCATGGAAACTCCCTAAATTCATCAAATTTCTCAAAATTCA
>NW_020633040.1:1892-2498 GCF_003573695.1 Papaver somniferum
CCCGTGTTTTTATTATTTTAATATTTTGCTTCCATGAACTCATGAAAACTACTTCAATTCATGGAAACTCCCTAAATTCATCAAATTTCTCAAAATTCATGAATTTTTCATAAAATCATCAAAATATTATAAAATTAAGGAAAGGCACCACGGGACCCTGGTCACGACTGGCCGACCATGCCTTGACCATGGAGGTCCCACGCCTCCTCATTCCTTATTTTATAATTATTTTTCATCATCTCATGGTGTTTTCCTCAGTTTCGTCGAAACCCTAATTTTGGCATATTTTCTCGGATGGATGCTCAATTGCACGCCAGAAAATATCAAAATTCTCAGGACTGAGACGTGGACGCCTTGGGGACATGAGCACGCTATCTTGACCGACCAAGATTGGATCTTTGGCTCACGGAATCCGGTCCCATCAATTTTTACAGTTTTGACGTAATTTGCACAATTGCTCGTATTAGGTCCAAAACTCTTCCAAACACTTTGGATTTTCATGAAGTGATCATCAGGCGGTCACGTGACTACCCAGGGAAGGTTTCATCACCCATGGTCGGTCCCTCACTCCATCATAATTAATTAGGTTTTCTCACCTAAGGCTCA
>NW_020633040.1:2505-3000 GCF_003573695.1 Papaver somniferum
GGTTTCATGACCCATGGTCGGTCCCTCACTCCATCATAATTAATTAGGTTTTCTCACCTAAGGCTCAGACGAGCATTTTCGAATAAATGATTAAACCAGCATTTGATCATTCTTTCACCAACAAATCGTCAACTCTTTAGGAGTTCTTTGTATTTGCTCACGGGAGCATATGGAAACTACATGGTTGATCCACGGTCCCATGTAGTCGCTCCCTCCTTCATCCCATGGTTAAAATTCTGACGAACCATGAATTGATCATCAATTGATCAAATTAGGGTTCCTGAATCCAAGGATCATCATTCCGAATTCCAACCTTAATAATTTTACGACGAACTCATGGTCATTAATCTTATTAATTATGCTTGGTTCAACAACCAATACTTTAATTAATATTTTGGTCACGCCGCCAATAATCCATCAGATGAGCAACACTTGCTCAAACGATCAAATATTCAACAATTCATCACATGAACAACACTTGCTCAGATGATAAAT
>NW_020633041.1:0-635 GCF_003573695.1 Papaver somniferum
AAAAAAAAAAAAAAAAAAAAAAAAAAAAAAAAAAAATATTTCTACTTTGCTCCTAATTTCAAAAACCAAAACTTTTCTCCCATTCAAAAACCAAATTTTACTTGCTCCCATCTTAAACCAAATTTTTATTTTTACTCCCATTTTAAACCAAATTTTCAAATTTTTCCCAACAAAACCAAATTTTTCCAAAAAGTCCAATCCCTTAAAAACCAAATTTTGAGCTTTGAGCCCAATCATGTATAGATCTTTTTCTACAGTTGGGGAATACAACAAATCCCTTAGAGAACTTGCGTGTGGACAAACTTCACGTTATGCACCTCCCATAGACCATGATGTCAATAGTCATAGGAATTATTATGGACATTTTCAAAGTCCCGAGCCGCAATACATGAACCCTAATGACTATTCATACATGCATCATTCGCCACAACGTGAAAATGAACATTTTGCTAGTGCCTCACTCACACAATCATCACTGATCGATCAATTAGAAGCTCGAATCGCAGCTTTAGAAATGCAATCACATGAGGAATCTGTCACATCTAATTTTCTTAGGCAACCTAAAATCTATGCATGTCCTGCATGTGGTAGTTTAGACCACCCTGTTGAGAATTGTCATATTTTGCATAATTTTA
>NW_020633042.1:0-452 GCF_003573695.1 Papaver somniferum
TAAATCAACTGGTCATATTAATTTCAAAATACCTAAAAGATACAGAAACGTGTCAAACAATCTACACAGTTTCCTAAAAATGTACGATTTTCAAAGTCAGTTAGAACGAAAACCAAAGTTTAAATTAGCTGTGCTATTTTTGGAATTCGAATAACAAAGAACAACAAATTAGATTCAGCAGTTTAAGTTATCTTAGGAAACCGATTTCCTCAATGTGGAAATTACTACAATTTGAATTATATGGGAATGCTGATTTTTTAACTAGACTTTTGCAAAGACAGCAGATCGCATACATATGGCATATATCTAAGACACTTTTACAAGTTAAAGTACAAAACTTAAAATTGCGCTTCTCTTTTTATTTTTATCTCAAAGAATCCTCGGATGACATTTTTTTTTAATACTTCAAATATCAAGGTTATGCTTAGTAAGACTACAAACTTTGTAATAAG
>NW_020633043.1:0-146 GCF_003573695.1 Papaver somniferum
CGTCCCATGGTTGAAATTCTGACGAACCATGAATTGATCATCAATTGATCAAATTAGGGTTTCTGAATCCAAGGATCATCATTCCAGATTCCAACCTTAATAATTTTATGACGACCTCATGGTCATTACTTTCATTAATTATGCTC
>NW_020633043.1:338-521 GCF_003573695.1 Papaver somniferum
TTTTATTAATTATGCTCGGTTCAATGACCAGTATTCTAATTAATATTTTTGGTACGCTGCCAATAATCCATCAGACGAGCAACACATGCTCAGACGATCAAATATTCAACAATTCATCACATGAGCAACATTTTCTCAGATGATAAATATTTTTTCAAACCAAGGAATATTGGTTCAACAATC
>NW_020633043.1:681-814 GCF_003573695.1 Papaver somniferum
ACTCAACGACTACATGGACTCATCGTCCCATCAAACCACGAAGTCATCAATTGACTAAAAAACCACGAGACGTCAATCGTGTCACTTGGGGGGATATCACTTAGGGTTTTGGTATGGCGGTCTACGGCACGTG
>NW_020633044.1:0-357 GCF_003573695.1 Papaver somniferum
TGTAAAACAAGATGCAAGATCACAATGTTATAGTGGCAGTGAAACAAAGAGGGCAAATGGCATGAACCAAGGCTGTGAGCCAAGGGCAGGGGTGAGTTTGCGCACTGATTTCAGTGCACAACAGCTACAGATTGCAAGAAATTAAACAAGTAAAACATGTAAGGACTAAACAGGTAAGTGACTGTAAAAGGGATTGTGGCTAAGCTAAGGCTTAGTATCCACCTTGTGTCCTAATTAAACAACATATTTCTAGGTTGAGTTAAAAATCCTATGCATACATCTAGAATGGGAGGAAAACTAATTTGCTCACTAGTTTTCCCCTAGCATTGACTGTCTTTTGACAGAACAATCAATCAC
>NW_020633044.1:557-830 GCF_003573695.1 Papaver somniferum
CTCTTCTAATCTCCTAACTATTGATGCCATGTTTGCTCTTCCCTCGAAATCTGCTTCAATCCTAAAAGCCTTCGCTTCGGATGTAGTTTTTCTGGGTTCACGGATGGATTCCCACTGTTGCATCTTTTCATCTACTTCAATCAAGAAGTCCCAAGACGCATCAGAAGTTTTGTCTACGAATAGACCATTACACATCGACTCAACCGTTGTTCGGGTGGACACATCTGGACCTTCATACAAAATTTGCACAAGTCTCCATTTTTCAAAACCATG
>NW_020633044.1:841-1000 GCF_003573695.1 Papaver somniferum
AAAATAAAAATTATTACAATCCCAAATAAATAATTAAATTAATTATTACAAGCCCGAATTTGAATTTAAATGAGGCCCAAGTGGGTTAACTCATGGGTTAGGCTTACTTGATTTTTGGAGGGAAGCCCAAAAATAGGCTTTTGGTCCCCTTTTAGTTGC
>NW_020633045.1:0-426 GCF_003573695.1 Papaver somniferum
GCGAGGATAACCCTTCGTATTCAAGCTCAGGCCGCAGCATATACCGAAGACCTCTGCGTAGTAGGCACAAAGCACAAGAAGATAAGATTACAACGACACCTCAGAAATGGGACCCACGTTCCAACCCTATAAATACCCCTCTCCACTATGAGAGGAGGGGTCGACCATTTTGTAGAGCAATTATATGAGAATATAGGAGAGAGAAATAGGAAGAGTAAGTAATCCCCCTACTTCCGCAGACCTATGTATATTATAAAGTCATTCTACTATCTTTGTAACCATTCAGTACATAGTGAAACACCAACCCCGTGGATGTAGGCCTTAGTGCCGAACCATGTAAATCTGTCTCATTTACATTTCAGCACCTTACATTCAGCGTTAAACTTCATATGCTTTATATCTATACTTGATTCTTGGTTTATTCCT
>NW_020633045.1:626-1000 GCF_003573695.1 Papaver somniferum
CCCCAAATCACTCCACTATCTTCTCCCCAAATCACTCTACCTATACCCATCATCACTATCACGTTTTACATCAACTAATCTCCTCAATTTCTCATCTCTGCTGACTGAAACCCTAGGTGAGAAATTGAAGATATAAGTTGATGTTAGAGCAGCAATTGGAGCAGGAGATGACCCAGGAAGAGAAATAGAAGGATGGGTCGACGTGATGGAGCTGTTATTTCAAGGAATTAGGTGAGTTTCACCAAACCCTAGTTCTACTGTTTTTGGGGAAAATTGGGGGAAAACCCTAAATGTGTAATTGTGTATAAATTAGTAGTATGTGGTGGGTGTAAAAGTCACTGTGTATCTCTCTGGACTAGCCAGTAGAGAATTGA
>NW_020633046.1:0-532 GCF_003573695.1 Papaver somniferum
TTTGTATAAATGATGCGCTGAATGTTATGCATCTGTCACAGCCACTTTGCAAGAATGACTGACTCCCATGATGACACTTTCAAAGACGATGTTTCCAGGGATGACATCTCCGCGGGTGTAACTTCAAGAAATGGTACTTCTGGGACCTCTGAGTGATGGTGAGAGATCCTTCATACTGAGTTGTACTCTTGGTTATTTCATCAACTATACCACAGGATTATCATGTAGTGAGGTTTCAGATCAATGTAGACTCCTCGGAAATGGAAGAAAGTCTTCGGGGCGGAGCACCCAGAAGTAAGGACTACAGGATGTTAGCAAATGACGTGCAGTCCCTAGCCGTTTCTTTGGTGAGTTGTTAGTGCTCCTTGTGTCATGACTTTTTCCTGCCCGTGCAATTAGGATCATGCGACCAAGGTTTTGTTATTTCTTTTCAGACCTTTTCTCCATCGATTGACGGTCTTCAACTTGTTCCCAGGCGAACAATTCAGGAATCCAGTACTGATGAAGAAGTCGATGTAAATATCTCTTTCGT
>NW_020633046.1:543-1182 GCF_003573695.1 Papaver somniferum
CTTGTTCCCAGGCGAACAATTCAGGAATCCAGTACTGATGAAGAAGTCGATGTAAATATCTCTTTCGTGCGGGTGATCTCGACATCTCCTTGAATGATATAATAATAATTTTTGTTGATGAATACAGGAAGAAATCATTGTAGATAAGAATCATGTTGATGAAGCGCACTCTTCTTTGGGAGATGGGAATATGGAGAATTCCCGAACCGAATGGAGATAGCGGTGTTGTCAACGGAGATTCTGGCATCGTCGAGCCTTCAAATGATTTAGAGACTCCCTTAGTAAGTATATCTCCTGTAATTTCTTCAAATAAGTATGATATCGCTGATTCTTGAATGAATGAATGAAAATCCATGTGAATTTATGGATAACTTTGCCGAAATACGTCACCGGAAAATTTCAGATTTTACTAGAAACGCTGTAGAATCTTCGTCCGAAGTCAGATTTTCGCGGTTTGCATATGTATCTTCAATCCCAGGAAATTTCCAAGCTTTCTCAAAGAATATCTTTGAAGTTTGAGCATGTTTAAGGCCTGAAAAAGGCGAAATAGTGAACTTCCAGGAGACCTTCAGAACTTTTTCAGATGGCATGTTGCTCCATGTTTTAGCCACATATCTTTGCTCGTTCATCGGATTGTCA
>NW_020633046.1:1193-2435 GCF_003573695.1 Papaver somniferum
AGCCACATATCTTTGCTCGTTCATCGGATTTTCATGAAATTTTGAGACGTTGTAGAGGACATATATACGAAGAAAATGGTATATAACACATCTTCAGATTCCTCGTATATTGCTACCATTTCGTATTTTAGTACAGGGCAGAGTACAGTTTCTTCAGACGGGGTTACCGTAAAACGTATTTTCATGACTTTCATGCTATTTGCTCGTGCCTTGAGCGTATAATGATTAATATTGATAATGTTGGATTTCTTGTATGATGTATTTTATGATCTCATTTGGTTTCAAGCTTAAATGACTCTAATCCTCATGTAATCTTCGTATTAGGTGCCAAATACCGAAGTTGGGGATATTGAAACCAATGAGGATAACTCAAACTTCCCTGGAGTTATTGATGAAGAGACAACTATCTCTGCACTTCAAGGCCATGAGAAGGTTGTCATTGAAGTCTTGGAAACTCAGATTGTTGATGCTTCAGTGACAGAAGAAACCGAAACACCAATAGAGAATACTGAAGAAACTGTTGCCCTGGAGGCTGCTCCAGTAATTGAGAACCGTATAGTGGTGCATGAATATCCAATTGCAGGAGTTGCTTTTGATCCTCCTTTCGATGCTTCACTCACGTATCATGAACTAGTTGGCGGATTCAGCGTTCCCATTGGATATGCAGGCTTGTACGAGAAACCGTGGAAGATGTATGGGCACATCGTCGTTACCAAGGATCCGGAGCATAGTTATTTCTTGATGAGGCAAGTAGAAGCCATATTGCGTGTTATAAATGATATCCGCATCACAACTGGAAATACTGTCACCCGGGATGTACTCTTTGATTGGGAGTACAACTTGAAGAAAGTTGAAAAACTTGGCTTCGATCTGAAGTGGCTTCGTCAAAAGATTGATGCTATAAGGAAAGCGGTGGAAGGTGACACTTCTTTCACCACCAGTGATGTCGTGTTGAAGAAGATGGATGAAGAAAAGTAGAAATCTTATTTTGTTGACTTTCTTTAATTTTCTTTCCATGATATCTTGAACCTTGGACTTCTGAGAGATGTGAGGTTTTATTCTGGTCTTGATTTCTTGATCGGTTTTGGATTGTGAAATCGATCGTCTTGACAAGTGGACCGTCAGTCCCCAGTATTTTGTTAAGTCTCTCCCTTTCGTTTTCCCTTCTTCTGGTGAGACCTAGATAGAGGACCCAGGTAGAAAAATTGATGTAAAGACCTAGGTGGTCGAAGTTGGAGGTAC
>NW_020633046.1:2446-3000 GCF_003573695.1 Papaver somniferum
CTTCTTCTGTTGAGACCTAGATAGAGGACCCAGGTAGAAAAATTGATGTAAAGACCTAGGTGGTCGAAGTGGGAGGTACCTTGATGAAGGATTTAGCGGAAGGACCTGGTGGAAACCGATCGACTGTGGAATTTATGAATCCTGTCTAAAAATTGTTGTTTGCATGTTGTACGCTCAGGAAGCTGTAGGAACCTCATACGACGTCGGAATCTGACGATTGACCCCAACTTTCGAAGCTAAGAGACGGAGGAATCATATGCAACCATAATTCTTAAGTTTGGAGATGTTTAGGGAAATCAATAAAGTATGCACTTTCATAACTTGTAATCCCGTGCAAATTTTCAGATTTCATAGACCTGACAGTAAATGTCGTATCTTTCAGCTCGTATGTCCGATTGATGCGCCCTTTTGGTATGTTGTAGAAGAGACATAGAAGAACATATTTCGTTGAGGAAGCATTGTCCCATTCCTCACCCATTAGTACGTTTTTTCAAACCCATGGACTGGAGTGTGTTGTATCTCATTTATAGAGGTGATGAGAACATCTTGTAGAA
>NW_020633047.1:0-522 GCF_003573695.1 Papaver somniferum
TATGTCGACATGGTGGAGGAAAAAAAGAAACTAAATATCTTTTGCAACTAAAGAAGATTGATTTTGAGCATAATATATACTTCACCACATTAATACATGACGCCTGTTTTGGAATTGAGATAATGACAGAATGAGTACTTACCTCGTACATAAGATCAGTATGTGCTCATATAATATTTTCTTTCCCATGAAAAGAAAAGCAAGTGGTCGTACATGTGGCGAGTCTTTATTAGGTGATATTGTGTATTCTTAGACAAGTGGCACACTCCCATTGGACATGACATGTGGAAGAGAATTAAAAGAGGAAGGTTAGATTTTGTTGAAATCTATATATTGATGTCGACAACAGAAAACCAGGGAGTCATTTTTTTTGGATAGCCGGTGAGCCGGTAGCCAATGTCACAATTTTCTTTTATTTCTTCTATTTAGTTTTCTTGTAATAATGAGGAACTAGAATCACATGTTGGGACGACAGATGGAGCCATTTTTCGTCATTGTGGTAAATAAATTAATTTCTTTTTA
>NW_020633047.1:533-1000 GCF_003573695.1 Papaver somniferum
TTGTAATAATGAGGAACTAGAATCACATGCTGGGACGACGGATGGAGCCATTTTTCGTCATTGTGGTAAATAAATTAATTTCTTTTTATGACTACTTGCACTGTTTATGAAATGATTTATGATTTTTATTGAATGGGTGTCATTTCAATTGATGGGTCATGCTTATCTAAAATGTTTTGATGTCTCATGCTTTAGCTTTACATTCATTGCTCTCAAAATCTACATTAGGCAAGGAACTAGAGTCAACAAATTGTTATCATACAAGCTATAATTGTGCAGGAATAATTTTGAATCACATGAATGGAATTTGATGAAATTCTTAGTCCCAGTACCTCTCACCATTGTTAACATTATTTGTATATTTATTTTTATTAAATTTAAAAATCGAACCTTCACAAGTCTTAGAAGAACTCTACTACTACAACAACTTTTGAAACCCATTAAAAGGAAGAGGAGGAAACCATCCC
>NW_020633048.1:0-510 GCF_003573695.1 Papaver somniferum
AAAGACCAATATTAACTCATTCAAATTAATGATTTCTCATCCTCATATTGAAGATAATTTAAAGATAAAAAGAATGCAAAAATAATGAGGTCATCCTGAGTTCGGATGAAGAAGTTGTGGCTAAAACAGTTTTTATTGAATACCGAAGACAGTGAAGTCCGCGAACTGGGTTTGCGAACCGAGTTCGCAGACTTATTTCCGAAAATTTCTTCTGGAATTTGAAGTTTTCACACTGGGTTCGCGCACTTAGCAAATGGGAAACGTGTATTCACACCTTGGAAGGCCTAAGGGCACGTTTGGGAACGTTAATTCGTTATTTTGTGTCGGGTTCTTGAACCGAACCCAATACGTGAACACCAAGCAATGTAAAACCTATAAAAAGGTATTAGGTTATGTGAAATCATATCACATCATAAGTCACGAAATTTTTAGGGTTTGGAGAGAAGAAACATCACACGGAGCGATTATCAATCGTAACGTTATCTCTTTACTTTTCTCATATGTATATCA
>NW_020633048.1:521-1000 GCF_003573695.1 Papaver somniferum
GTTTGGAGAGAAGAAACATCACACGGAGCGATTATCAATCGTAACGTTATCTCTTTACTTTTCTCATATGTATATCATGGATGTTTCTACATCCATGAGTAGCTAAACACCTATTGATTGAGGATGAATTATAAGTTGTAAACAAGATTTGAGTTATTATATTAATCTACTTTGAATTTCTTCATATGATTATCGTTTGTTTATACTATAGTTAATATTTATGATTGATTGATAGATTGTTTAGGTGCCCAACTAAATTGATTTTTTGATTCAATATACTGCTAGAATTGAGTTAGGAGATAAGTAATCGTCGAATAACCTTTACACAAGTAGAGAACACAAAACCTTGCAAAGGGATTCTGTGGAGCGATTGTGTGTATGAACAACACTAAAAAGTGGACCTTGATCTAAGAGTCTAACTAGTAGGATCAACCTATAAATTCAAAAAAGATAAAGCATTCAATTGAATTACACCTTGA
>NW_020633049.1:0-371 GCF_003573695.1 Papaver somniferum
AGTGTATGAGCTTTCACGTGAACCAAGATTTTACCTTAATAGATGTGAGCTTTCACAAAACCGAAATAAACTCCGTTTTAAAGGATAATGCTCATTCGAGGAAAATAGACATATATATTTTTATGTATGTAAATTTATGTCCAGTGATAAAACTTTATTTATGAGCTTTCATGAGAATTAGTATTTTATCACAATAGGTGTGAGCTTTCACAAAACTAGCATAAACCTTCGTTTTTTTAATAAAACACTAATACGAAGGAAAATAGATTTTTTTTTAATATATATGTAGTCGTGACATATTTTATGTGAAACATGCTGACATATTTTATTCACATGGACTTGTTCTTATTAGATAAATTCTGAAAATTTAT
>NW_020633049.1:382-1000 GCF_003573695.1 Papaver somniferum
TGACATATTTTATTCACATGGATTTGTTCTTATTAGATAAATTCTGAAAATTTATATGAACAAATTGCATTAATTATTGATTTATAAAATCAAGACATGGGTTTTGAGTAACCTTCAAACTAGACAACTTATTTATGATGAAGTCATATCTTATTGTAAATTTCATAGTTTAGTTGTGTGAATTTTCACGTTATGAAAATTATGTATGTGATTTTATGAGAAAATCATTTTCCATGAACTAATGAAGTTTTGTTAGTTATTGCAGATTTCAGGGAACGAATTGATTTCGTGTGTTAACTCTTGTATTGCAACCACTATTGTTAGTGAAATTGAAAGAGGTAAGCTTCAAGAATTACCATTTTGTGGATGAATTTATCTGCATGTCGATAACTCCATGCTCCTGGTTTCAGAAAATGCCGGCTTCCAACAGTCATAGTTATTCCTCCGGTTCTGACGAAGATCCCAAAGCTCCCATAGATAAGTCGAGAGCCAAGGTAATTCGCGATGAGGGAGCAAATCCCAGCGTACCCTTGAATGAGCGGAGAGTTAATTTAGCCGAACTCAGGAAAATAAAAGCCGAAGACGATGAGAAAGATGCTCGTCAGCGCAAAAAGGATC
>NW_020633050.1:0-438 GCF_003573695.1 Papaver somniferum
TAGAGTATGGGGCTCCTTTACTCCATCGCATCGCGCAGCTAAATAAAAATTAAATTTTGTCAATGTTAGTGATCAAAACTATGAGTCTTGATTTCTAGTCTACATAGCTAAGTCTCGGACTAGGATAGAAAAGTGTAGTTGAGCTCAAGGACTTCATGGCGATTCATCATACAACGACGAAGATCTACTCAAGGAACCGTGGAACTTCATCAACAAAAAGGTATGTGGAGACTTGAACTTATCTATCACTCAAAAGTCTATCTCTTCTATCTCCTACTTCTTATGAGACAAAAGTCGTATGCTATATAGACTGGATCATACACATTTGATATTTCGAGCCGAGTATATCTCGCTTATCTATATCTCGAAATCATGTGTCGGTAAAGCGTTTTGCTTTGATCGGGTTTATCTTCACCTAATGACGAAAGTCATAATGTT
>NW_020633050.1:449-1000 GCF_003573695.1 Papaver somniferum
TCGAAATCATGTGTTGGTAAAGCGTTTCGCTTTGATCGGGTTTATCTTCACCTAATGACGAAAGTCATATTGTTTCAATCATTTTGAAAATCGCTTTGACGAGAAATAGTGTAACAACTATATAACGTCCTCTAAGAATGTTTCAATGGTTGGAATGAGAGTTTCGGTCAATATAACCAATGATGGATATAAGCATTGTGTGGTAACACATATGTGCATAACTCATATTCCTTAATCCGAAGTTTGCGAACTTTGTTGATTGAGAGAAACCGGAGGAATTTGCTTTGCGAAGTCCGCGAACTCAGTTTGCGAACTCAGTCCGCGAACTGACGGAAGTTATCTTGCCGAGAATTTCTGCTGGGATTTTCCAAAAACTCGTTTGCGTGTTTAGTTCGCAAACTCAGTCCGCGAACCTAGTCCGCTAACTGGCGGAAGTCTCCTTGCCGAGATTTTCTGCTGAGTTTGGAAAACTCTGCCGGTTGCCTTAAGTCCGCGAACTTGCTTGCGTACTTGAGTGGGTTATGATCTAAAGATGTGCTCTGAACATGAAA
>NW_020633051.1:0-484 GCF_003573695.1 Papaver somniferum
ATGGCAGTGAGCAGTGATGGATGAAGGCAGATACAAAGAACTAAAACAGTTAACACAAGATGGCAGCACAGCAAGGATTAGATGGCAGATGATATAAAATAACAACAGCAAGGAACCAAGGCTGTAAGCCAAGGGCAGGGGTGAGATTGTGCACTGACTTCAGTGCACAACAGCTACAAATTGCAAGGAAAACAGGCAAGAAAAACAGTAAATTTAGCAGGGAACAAAATAGAACTGAAATTAAGTGACTGCAAAGGGATTTGTGGTTAAGCCAAGGCTTAGGATCCACCTTGTGTCCTAATCAAACAACATGTTTCTAGGTTGAGTTAAAAATCCTATGCATACATCTATAATGGGAGGAAGACTAATTTGCTCACTAGGTTTCCCCTAGCATTGACTGTCTTTTGACAGTACAATCAATCACAGGCACTAAGAGCATTAGTCTCTTCCCATTGCTCAATAAAAACACACATCAGGATAACTA
>NW_020633051.1:495-957 GCF_003573695.1 Papaver somniferum
TTGCTCACAGTCACTAGTGAGCACTAGTTTCTCCCCACTGCTCAATCAATCCAATGCTTCAAGGCTTCTAGCCTAACATTCCATCACTTCACAATGAACAAACTTAACATTTGAGCATTTAAACTAACATTAACATTAAACAGAATTAACACTAACAGGATTATCATTAACAGGGGACAAACAGGAACAATGAACAATATTAACCTAAACATGAACCCTAAACAGAACACTAAACTGGACACTTAAACAGAACAAGAACAAGAATTACAGTGAGCAAAACATAAGAAGAATAGGAACAGTAAGCATTAAACATCAAGTAACAGGACATGGTATTCAGAAATCAAACAGGTCATGGAATTATAAAAACAGCAAATATTAAACAGAAATATAACAACAAGAATTAAACAGCACAAAATAACAGAATTGAGAACAAATTAAACATAACCCTAAAGATTTAAATTG
>NW_020633052.1:0-387 GCF_003573695.1 Papaver somniferum
ACTCTACCACGAACAAATTGATGAGGGAAGAATCACAGGTTCAACAAGCTGTCCTTAACACATTAGTTCGCGGGTATACTCTAAAGTAATGCTAAACCCCAACGTGCGAAGATGTGTCCAGGATAAGACTGCCCGATATAACTTGTATTAGCACAATACAAGTTACCCACTCTTAAACTCAGCAACGGGGATGGAAGTAAAACGCCGCACGAAAATAAAAGAAAGAAGATGAAAAAAAGTAGAACTAAAGATGATCGCTGCTTGTATGTTTTGAAAAGAGATTTTCAAGTTGTATTTATAGGAAAATTAACTTGCAAATCAAGTTAGGTTTAGGTTTTTTCTTATAAAACGAGTTTTGTTTCTTGTAAAACAATTAAACACAAAAAA
>NW_020633052.1:587-1000 GCF_003573695.1 Papaver somniferum
TCGGAAAACGAAAAAATCAGAGTAAGGAAAATACCATTTAGGCAAAGGTGTCCATGAGGTCTTGAACCTTGCTTAGTGAGAAGTTACCGGAACTACTAGCTAAACAGTGAACGCGATGTCTTGAACTGCTAGCGTTTGGTGTAGTTCAAATAATATCCACGCATGATATCCTCCAAGTGTTGCTAAGTTCGTGCCGTTTTGTCCATTTTGGCCCTGGACATATAATGTTTCTCAAAATGCTTTAGAGAATCGGCTTCATTCTCATTGGAAGCGACCCACTTCCTCATTCAGATAGGTGAATTCCATCAAGAGTGTTTACTGCTACACCCCAGTTCAATCTTAAATTGAAACTATAGAACTCATTAAGACTTAATTAAAAGTCATCCTCCACATGCAGTCACACTATCACATCA
>NW_020633053.1:0-663 GCF_003573695.1 Papaver somniferum
CAATATTGACCAGGTCAAAATTAGTCAACATTGACCAATATTGACCAGGTCAAAATTAGTCAACATTGACCAATATTGACCAGGTCAAAATTAGTCAACATTGACCAATATTGACCAGGTCAAAATTAGTCAACATTGACCAATTTTGACCAGGTCAAGATTGACTGGCAGTAATCTTTTTGCTGTTACAAAAATGTTCGTAACGGCTACAAGCTGTTACAATATGCCACGTAGTAATGGAACTAAGATGTTACAATATGCCACGTAGTAACGACTCGCCAACGTTACGACATCTCTGTTACGAATAAAATTCGTAACGACCGAAGCTGTTACACGTGGAAAATTCGTAACGGCTCACTGGGACGTTACAACCCAAATTCGTACCGGCCACAAAGTCGTTACGAAAATTTGTAATACCCTCTTTTGCAACAGGTGACAGCCGTTACAACCCATTTTTGTAATGGCTCTGTGCTGTTACTAATCCCAGAATTTGGTGTAGTGTTTGTAAGCATTGTGTTAAAAAAATTTGATGCATAATACTTTATGTATTGTTGGAAATCGATGCATTACATGTTACGCATAAATTAATAGGTACATGAACGAAAACATGGTTGCATAACATGATATGCACCTTTTGTTGTGTCTGCATAATGTGTTAAGCAT
>NW_020633054.1:0-593 GCF_003573695.1 Papaver somniferum
TTAGTCTACCTCTAACCCCTCCAAATATCCGATTGAAATCTGTCAGGGAAGAAAAAAAAAATCCCGCCAAAACTGAAATTTGAATTTGAGAAGAAGGATACCCCCTATCCATAGGTCGCCCCTTATCCGCTGCTGGAGTCCGAATAACACATGTCTGTTGGGGTGTCTTTAGTAATTTTTCTGGGGTGCTTCCGGTGCATTTCTGCGGTGCCTTAAGTACTTTGTCCTGGGGTGTAAAACACTACTTTTCGAGCCCATTTCGCCGCAAGGACTTATTTCTCTAAAATTTCCTACAAAGACATAAAACAACACAATAAATACAAAATCGAGCACTAACAATACATATAAATGAGACATATTAGACACATAAATGCGTCTATCAACACCCCCAAACTTATTATTTGCTAGTCCTCGAGCAAAACTAATATGGAAAATAAAATCTTAACTCACTAGGTGTCCTTAGTGACCGAGTTAATCTCGGGAGGGTTTACCAGAGGTGTGCCCACAAAACCATTACTCCAGACCCTAGCTATCTATGCAGAACCTTGGAAGGCACTAAAGAATCTCCTTGGTTGGCATACTTATTGACTACA
>NW_020633054.1:604-897 GCF_003573695.1 Papaver somniferum
AGAACCTTGGAAGGCACTAAAGAATCTCCTTGGTTGGCATACTTATTGACTACAGGAGGAAGTACCCTGATGCGAAATTCCAATTGATGTACACGAGTTTGCACTCAAGCATACTAAAAATCATATAAAGTGACAGAGCTCTACTTAGATAGTTTCTGGACATCATAAACCGGAGTCAACCAATCACATGGATAGATTAAGAAGATGGATGTAGAGAAAAATGTGGATGACGTTGACTAAGGTGAACCTATCCTAATGGACTGAGATACTGGTCTGGACTAATATCAACACAC
>NW_020633055.1:0-312 GCF_003573695.1 Papaver somniferum
TGTTCTCCATTTTCCCGCCAAAAACAAAATTCAAATGGAGAAGATGACCTCCCCCTAATCCTGTACTGGGGTGCGAATAGCAGATGCCTTTTGGGGTGACCTGGGGTGCCCCTTAGTAATTGAGGTGCCCCTTATCCAACTGTGAGAGTCCGAATAACACGTGTCCTCCGGAGCTTTTACCAACTTTTCGACCCGAATTTTCGAAAAAATGTTTATTTTCCAAAGGTGCCTACAAACACATAAAACACCAAAATTAGTACAAACTCGAGTGCCAACAATATATAGTATTGAGATCAAATTAAACACAAAAAT
>NW_020633055.1:323-646 GCF_003573695.1 Papaver somniferum
ATGGTTAGGTCCATCACGGTTACCCTCTAAAAGGAACAAGTTCTCTCCTGAATTTCAAGGATCTCAATGTCTTTTTCTCTAATGTCTCAATAAGTTGTTATCCCTAGCATTCCAATTTCTATCTTTTCGGTGAGAAACAGTATGTAAACTTAGCTAAACGGATACCATGTGACGCTAGAAGTTTCAAAAATGCAACTAAAAAGTTTCTTCAATACCCCCAAACTTAAATCTAACATTGTCCTCAATGTTCTAAAGATAAAATTAAAAGCATATGAACAAGGAGAAACTGTTACCATTTGAAGCAAAAGGGTTAAGGAAAGATA
>NW_020633055.1:657-911 GCF_003573695.1 Papaver somniferum
GGCGGCGGAGTGTTGTCTCCGGAGGGTTTATCAGAGGTGTACCCAAAGAGCTATAAGGACATACATATTCTCAACATATCTCCAAGTAAGTATAATGCCAGAGAAATTAAAGGTGTCAGCTCTAAAGCTGACTGAAGAAAAGGGGAGACACATCCGCACCACTGCTAGATAAAGAGATATCCGCTACACAGCTAGATAAACATTGTAAGATGCGTCCGCTGCTTTACAGCTGGATAAGATTAGGAGAGAGATAA
>NW_020633056.1:0-581 GCF_003573695.1 Papaver somniferum
AAACATTATTTGTAAACCTTAAGCATAGATTATCAAGAGATTAAACCAAGCGTAACCTATCAAACTGAATAACAAATAATTAAGACAATCATTCAAATAATTTAAAACTCTGCAAAAGCAGCGATTAGGTGAATTATATAATTAAATGAAATAGTTACCCATTTATGTTGCGTGAATAGCTTCCTCCATCGCCTTGGTTATGAGGGAATTAGCCGCTCATCATGTTGGAAAACCTCTCAAAATATTTCATTGATGCTCAAAAATGGTTTACAAATGATGAGAATATGAGAAATACAATAAAACTGGGTTTGTAACAATTATATTTGTTACAAACCAGAGAACTACGACCCTCAGTGACAAAATAAGACTGCTGCAGCTGTGTCGCAAACGTTGTAGCAAATAAATCTGCCTGATGTACGACCCACAGGTGTGAGTCGTTATTACTGTAGAAAAACGACTGCTGGTGCAGGTCCGTTCTTCGTGTTCTTCATGTTCATCATCAGCAGCAGCAGAAACCGAGTTTGGGAAAACTCGAATTTCTTCTTCTCTGGCTCTCCTCATCCCCCCAGACTCTCGACACC
>NW_020633056.1:604-1000 GCF_003573695.1 Papaver somniferum
CAGCAGCAGAAACCGAGTTTGGGAAAACTCGAATTTCTTCTTCTATGGCTCTCCTCATCCCCCCAGACTCTCGACACCCTTTCTACTCAACCCCAGCAACCTATTTATAGCCAACAGACCCATCGAATCTCTCTCATTCACTCCATATAATTCTCTTTAACTCGGCAGTAAAGAAAATATTTCTGGCAATATTTTCTTTCCTGTTTCATCCTCTCACGCGTTTTCAATCCTCCAAATTACCATATTAACTCCTTCACGCTCCAACAGGCTGTGAGGGTCTTCCATGCACGCACAAAACACGTTGAATCTTCTCCAAATCACGTGAAACCCGTGATATACACGAACTGCCCTGTTTTCAACCCGTGAATTGTTTAGCTGATTCTAGCCAATTCTGGT
>NW_020633057.1:0-202 GCF_003573695.1 Papaver somniferum
TGAGTCGATCTGTAATGGTCTATTCGTAGACAAAACTGCTGATGCGTCTTGGGACTTCTTGATTGAAGTAGCTGAAAAGATGCAACAGTGGGAATCCATCCGTGAAACCAGAAAGACTACATCCGAAGCGAAGGCTTTTAGGATTGAAGCGGATTTCGAGGGAAGAGCAAACATGGCATCAATAGTTAGGAGATTAGAAGAG
>NW_020633057.1:402-529 GCF_003573695.1 Papaver somniferum
GGACAATGTTTAGTTTAGGTTTGGGGGTGAAAAGTAGATACTTTGATAATATGCCATAATTGAAAACAAGAACTCCCTCTTTTTGAAAAAATTTAAAAAATTCCAAAAAAATTAAAAAAATTAAAAA
>NW_020633057.1:729-1000 GCF_003573695.1 Papaver somniferum
TTGCCAATCACTTTAGAATACTGAATGAGACTTGACTAGCTTGTTCTTTGGTTGGCTGGGATAGAAGTTGGAGGATACGTTAAGAAAAGCAACCATAGAATTTGACCGGATGCATTCGATAAGGGCCACCTCTTGCTAAGAGTCATGTAATTATGTTTTTCTTCTTGTTCATGTATCAAAAGTGTCATTATGTTGTAAAGATCAAAGTTTTTTTTTCTTTAAAAAAAAAAAAAAATCAAAAATCAAAAAAAAAATTCAAGTATTTATTTAT
>NW_020633058.1:0-575 GCF_003573695.1 Papaver somniferum
CATGGGGAAGGACGACATGGTATGGCGCGACAAGGTGGTTGGCATGCCATTGGCACATGTGGCATGGCATGCCTTGGCGCGGTTTGGCGTGGCCAAAACTGGGGTTTTGGGCCAAAGATTACCATGCGTTGTTTGGCGACCTTGGACGGCTAGGATTTGCATCTAGGATGGAAGGGTGGCCGTTGATCGTCGCACGCCTTCGTTTTGGTAGCCGCATGGGGAAGGCCGGCATGGTATGGCACAACAAGGTGGTTGGCATGCCATTGGCACATGTGGCATGGCATGCCTTGGCGCGGTTTGGCGTGGCCAAAACTAGGGTTTTGGGCTAAAGGTTACCATGCATTGTTTGGCGACCTTGGACGGCTAGGATTTGCATCCAGGATGGAAGGGTGGTCGTTGATCGTTGTACGCCTTCGTTTTGGTAGCCTCATAGAGAAGGCTTGGCATAGTGGGGCCTAGGGTTTGGTATGGACGGCTTGGCATGGTGGGGCCAAGGCAAGGTGTGGTTGGCTTGGCATGGTGGGGCCAAGGGTTTGGCATGCCATTGGCGCATGGTGCGGCTAGCATGGTTGGGG
>NW_020633058.1:775-1000 GCF_003573695.1 Papaver somniferum
TCATTAGCCGCTAGGACGACTCTACAGTCTTGGTTTGGCTCTGGTGCTTTGGAGCTTGCTTCATCAAGTTGTTGGCTGGTCTTCGTGCTTAGAGCAATCCGCTCCTTTAAATCTTGATTTTCTCTGGCCAACAGAGCTACAGCTTCTGCGTAAACCTGTCGGTTCCTCCTCAGTTCCTCGAGCTCAGCCATTAGTTGGTGTGATTGGTTGGACCCTTGATTGGGA
>NW_020633059.1:0-366 GCF_003573695.1 Papaver somniferum
TAGAGGGGTAGGGTAGTGATGGGTTTACGTATGGAAGAGATTTGAGGGCTTGTGTGGAGTTGGTGGTGGTGGCAGCGAGTTGGTGGAGCAGGTGGAAGGGGAAGGCTCTGCAAATAGGGTATGGTGGTGAAGGTGAGCTCGACTGTTTTGGGAAGAAGGGTGCGTTTGGGTAGCTGGTATAGGGTTTGGTGCTCCAGTGTGTGGCGGCTTCATCGATTTTTGATGTTCAGCGAGACTAAGCCGTGAGATGTGGAGCTGGTAGGTAGATCGGACGGTGATGCGGAGGCAAGCGAGGAGCGACCGTCGGATGAAGGGATACAACGAAACGAACGGTGCTAGATTAGGTTAGGTGCTGTAGTGTAAGGC
>NW_020633059.1:377-687 GCF_003573695.1 Papaver somniferum
TGTCGGATGAAATGATACAACGAAACGAACGGTTCTAGATTAGGTTAGGTGCTGTAGTGTAAGGCGGAGATATCAAACTTTGATGCACAGCAAGGGAGCAACCGTTGGATTCAACTACCATCTAATCTGAAGGCTTGGAATTTCAGCGCTGTGGTGCTTGGCAGAGACTTCAGATTTTGATGCTCTATGAAGGAGCGACCATCGGATGCTTCTGAGAACTGATCTGATGGCTGAGAACGGAGGCGTTTTTGTGTGTAGAAAATGAGGTTGTGCGCACCATTCTTCGCGGCTTCCTTGCGTGATTTCTCCC
>NW_020633059.1:817-1000 GCF_003573695.1 Papaver somniferum
AAAAATATTTATTCTTGAAAACAATGAAAATACAGAATATGGGATAAAATGTAGAATTAATGCACAAAAGATGAGTTAAATGCCAACAAAAAGGGATAAATATATACAATATTTGGCACTCATCAAATCGCGTAATACATTTTTTTAGTAAGGGACTATCTATAGCATTTGCACCGAAACATG
>NW_020633060.1:0-283 GCF_003573695.1 Papaver somniferum
TAGTTGTGGGTGAGATCATCTAAGGGAATCAAGTACGTAGTATCCTGCTAGGATCAAAGGCGTAAGGAGTGCAAATGTACCTTGGATCAGTGTGAGATTGATTGGGGTTCAACTACAGTCCAGACCGAAGTTAGTTTGTAGTAGGCTAGTGTCTGTAGCGGCTTAATACAGTGTGTGTTCAATCTGGACTAGGTCCCCGTGGTTTTTCTGCATTTGGGGTTTCGTCGTTAACAAAACTTCTGGTGTCTGTTTTATTTCTTTTCCGCATTATATTTTGTTATAT
>NW_020633060.1:294-564 GCF_003573695.1 Papaver somniferum
CGTGGTTTTTCTGCATTTGGGGTTTCGTCGTTAACAAAACTTCTGGTGTCTGTTTTATTTCTTTTCCGCATTATATTTTGTTATATAATTGAAATATCACAGGTTGTGCATTGAATCAATCAATTGGAAAATCCAACATTTGGTTGTTGATTGAAATTGATTGATACTTGAACATTGGTCTTTGGTACCATTCAAGTTAATTTCTCTTGTATTCAATTAGACTCACAGATTGCTATTTGCTTGACTAAGTATTGAATTGAGAAATTGAGA
>NW_020633060.1:764-1000 GCF_003573695.1 Papaver somniferum
ACTCAAGGGTCATGAACTATCAAAGTGTTACAAGTATAAACACAAATTGAGACATGTCAACAAAATTCAACGAAGAGAAAATCGATTAGCAAACAAGCTCAAACTTGTTCAGAAGACCGCTGAGGTATGTAAGATTTTATTTTCGTCAAAGAAGTTAGTTTCCAAGGATAAGGCAAGACCATTGGAAAGAAAGTTGTGGTCTAAGCATTATGAGAAACAGGGTTATATGAATTCCG
>NW_020633061.1:0-604 GCF_003573695.1 Papaver somniferum
GTGAAACGTACCCTGGTCTCATGAGAAATGGAAAACGGATGAGTAAATGGGAGGAGGTGGTAACCGGTAATGCTTGGAATTGATGTTCCATAAAATAAAGCATTTTACCATTACTCCCTGTATTTACTAACCGCCTCATCCTTATGACACTGTCTGGTAACGGGCGTAGTGTACGCTGCACGCTGTAAACCGCCAAACCAATACCCAATGAAAATCCCCTATTTTGTGACATGTGTTGATGTCTCGAGTGTTTTCGTAAAAAACATGTAGCATGTTGTTGTTGTTTGGCAAGCTGAGCTTGGGAGACTTTCCGGCTCGATGGTGACCTTCGACGGTCGAGATTTTGCATCTTGAGAAGAAGGGTAGTCGTTGATTATTGCAACCCTTCGTTTGGTAGCCAGTGGCATGAAAGCATGGCCGGCATGGCTTTAATATGGCCTAGTTTAGGCATAGCCAAAAGCTATGGTTTTGGCATTGTTTGGGCGCGACCAAAACTAGGGCTTGGCGTCAAGCCAAAAGGTTGCCTTGCGTTAGTTGGTAACCTTAATCGGCTAATATCTGCGTCTTAGATGGAAATGTGGTCGTCGATTGTTGCAAGCCTTCC
>NW_020633061.1:615-1000 GCF_003573695.1 Papaver somniferum
GCGTTAGCTGGTAACCTTGGACGGCTAAGATTTGCGTCTTAGATGGAAATTTGGTCGTCGATTGTTGCAAGCCTTCGTTTTGGAAGTCGTGAAGGGAAGGCCGGCATGGTATGGTTTAGGCGCAGCAAGGTGGCTGGCACGGCATGCCATTGGCACATGTGGCATGGTCGGCATGCCTTGGCGCGGTTTAGGCGTGGCCAAAACTAGGGTTTTGGCGTTAGGACAAAGGTTACCATGCGTTGGTTGGTGACCTTGGACGGATAAGACTTGCACCTAAGATGGAAGGGTGGCTGTTGATTGTCGCATGCCTTCGTCTTGGCAGCTGTGAGGGGAAGGCCTCAATGGTATGGTTTAGGCGCGGCAAGGTGGCTGGCATGGCATGTCA
>NW_020633062.1:0-464 GCF_003573695.1 Papaver somniferum
TACCTTACTTTTTGGTATTGCTCTTTCATTAGAAACATTGAGGACAATGTTAGATTTAAGTTTGGGGGTGGGGAAGAAACTTTTTGTTAGCTTTTAGTTGCAATAAATAAACTCCAGAGCCTAGAAATTTATGCTTATTAAGGTTGGCACTAACCAATCTAAGTGGATGGGAACATCTTGGTTGTAGGAGTTGAGGAACCAATCATTAGATGGAAACATCTAAAGAGTCTATTCATAAAAGCACAGATCTCAGGTGTTAGAATTAAAAAAAACATGGTAGTTTCGCCATATCTCGTTGAATCCTAATCCCTTCTGTTTTTATTTCTTAAGTGATTTGGTGGGGCACACGATTCAAGTTGTTACCATTTCTAGGTGAAATAGAGTGATTGAGATACAAAAAGAAAAAAAAAAAAAATTTAGACCAGACCAAACAGAATAAATTGTTCAATAAAATCGACCACTGG
>NW_020633062.1:475-1000 GCF_003573695.1 Papaver somniferum
TAGAGTGATTGAGATACAAAAAAAAAATGAGAATTGAGACCAGACCATCAGACCAACCAGAATAAATTCAATAAAGTCGACTACTAGTGCCCTTGTATATGCCAGTTGTGTTGACCTAGAGTTAGGTTTATCTACCACTGGTCCCCTTGTATATGCCAGTTGTGTTGATATTAGTCATACCGGTATCTCAGTTCATTAGGATAAGTTCTTCTTGGCAGAGGCCTTCAGACAGATATGGGAAACACCGTTCACTTTAAACCATCATTTTTCTCTACATCCATCTTATTATTCTTTCCATGTGATTGGTTGACTCCGGTTATGATGTACATAAACTATCTGAGTAGAGATTTGTCACTTATATATGATTTTAGTATGCTTGAGTGCAAACTCGTGTACAGCAATTGGAATTTCGCATCATGGTACTTCCTCTTATAGTCAATGTTTGTATGCCAACCAAGGAGATTCTTTAGTGCCTTCCAAGGTTTTGCGTAGATAGCTAGGGTCTGGAGTAAAAGTTTTGTGGGT
>NW_020633063.1:0-439 GCF_003573695.1 Papaver somniferum
AATTCTAAAACAAGAAATTGCCACAACTTTGCCGTGAAGAGAAGGGAAGAGATTTTGGAAGATTTGGGAGAGATTTAATCGGTATTATTGATATAAATAGATTGTTTGGGTCATATAGAAGGGGTGTCGAGAGTTTGGGGACCTGAGGAGAGCCAGAGAAGAAGAAATCAGAGTTTTATCAAACTCTGTTTCTGCTGCTGCTGCACAACTCAAGAACGCGAAGAACATTAACGTACGAGGAACAGTCGCAGAACAGTGTCGTTGTTCAACTGCAGAAGATAAGTAATGTTTATATACAACAGTAATCATTGTTCCTCTTTGTACCAGAGATCTGTAACACTTTTACGCTGTTGCAAATCAGCTGCTTTACACCTTTCACTCTTTTAATCAACTTTTGAGCAACAAACATGTATTTTGAGCAAGTGATTAATATGAGGAG
>NW_020633063.1:487-1000 GCF_003573695.1 Papaver somniferum
GTACACTTTTGAGCTATAAAAACATATTTTGAGAACATGGTTAATATGAGGAGCTAAACCCCATTGCTGAGGCGATAGAGGAAGCTATTTTTCCAACAAAAAGTGGTATATTCTTATTTATTTATTTATCGCAATTATTTTTATGATTGTTTTGCCTTGAGTGAAAATTGTTTGAATGATTCTTGTTAAGCAATTGTTATTTCTTTTGATAGAGCATGCTTGGACCTAGGTTTTTGATGTTCTATGCTTCGGATTTACACTTGTTATTTTGAGAATCTACTTGTTGCAATAGTTTAGAATCAAATTGAACGAAAAAATTGCATGAATATAAATATTGGATTAAATCACTTTGAATTTGGAAAATATTGGAATCTTAGCCTTAGTGTTCTTTTAATATTGATATCAACTTTGATTGAGTTTGCTATAATTTTTGGTGAGTTTTCTATTTTAATATTAGAATTTAAGTCTAATTAATATCCTTCACAAGTCTGAGAATCGAACCACTTTTACCAC
>NW_020633064.1:0-1959 GCF_003573695.1 Papaver somniferum
AACAATACATATATGGAATACTGAGAAATCTTTTGTTTCACACGTATTTAGTAGTAGGGTATAATAGTCATTTCCTTGTTTCAAAAAACTTTGTACATTAGGATAAGGATAAAATCCGGTTGGACCCTATTATAAATAACTATATGGGCCTAGGAACAACTAATAAATTTCCCAATTCCGAATTGGATCTAGATGACTGCATGTCCATTAATCAATGATTCAAATATAGATCCTAAAGTTTTCTCTGTATTTGTGAGTTAGAGAGGGAATAAAATGCTTGAAATACGGAAAGTAGAAAAACAACGTATTTTGGTGAATATCCGGTAACCCGGATTTAAATGAGATTATCTGGACCGTTCTTATTCGGTCATCCAACGAATAATACGAGCCTCTTAAATCCTGTCAAATCGCCAGTGCATCCTACCTCTTTGACGAGTAAAAGTATATATAAATATTAAGATTTTATGTATAAAATTCTAAATACATAGTTTTGTATATAAATTATATATTAAAACTTACCCAAATGATAGAAGAGACTGAAACATCAATGTTTGGTTTCCTAACTTAAAGTGGGTTAGTATTCATGGTCTAATAAAGATGCTTCAAAAGCACTGAAGATTAGACATATAAACACTAACTCATTTCAGTCCAGGATACTAACTTCCCTTTTTTACGTGCATGTTATAAGGCATTGGAAGTGTCGTTGGTCGAGGAAGTAATGTAGAAGAGGATTCCACTTTGTAGAAAAGTAGCATATGCCCATACTGATTTCCCCTTTCCATAAGACGAGCCCCGGGTGATCTAGATGCAAACAAAGAAAGCTGGTGAAGCATAAGATGGACAATAAGTAATTGGATATCCCGTGAACGATTTCCAATAATCAAATCATCACCAAAATAAATATCAATTCTATGAAATGCGATTCATGTGGTAGAAATTTTATTAACATTTATCGGCACACGTAATGTAACTTGGTTGTATGTTATCTAATATCGAGCAATGGATTATAAGCATAAACTTACCTCTGTCCCAAATTAGTTGAGCTAGTAGTACAATTTATAAATGATTTATCTCTCAAACTATACCACGGTAAATTTTATATCATTGAAAAGCATTTTAAAAACCTATGTGACGAATATAAACATGACTATCGAATGAGAGAAATCCATGTATTCTTCTAGAGTGAGTTTATCTCTTCTAACTCGCTTTAAAATCAGACCAACGGCATTATTATAAACTCTTTTAACATGAGAAATTTTACAAAATTTAAAAGAAGTTATTAAACTTTTAATACTCCTAATAAGATGATAATTTTCCTATCTGACTTGTAGAGTGTCAGATGTTATAGACTGCATGACAACTTCAGCATCATCTTTGAGATGTATCTCTAGAACGTTTTGCTCCTTAATCCATATTAGAGCTTTCAGCACTGTCATGCATTCCCTGCCTCTGGATCAATTACTCCGTCTGCATAGGCCTTTGACTGCAAACTGGGTAACTGTAATGGAAAACAACACCATACCAGTGCCTATAGAGTTAGTCAGGTGATCAAATGAAACATCAACACAAAACTGAATCTAATTTTGTGGGACTGTTATCAAGTATACTAAGCCTAGGAGTATCAACTGGTGGAGCTTGAGCAGATAAAGAGAAATTATGCAAATGAAATCTGATATGAGTAACAACAGAAATTTGATTCAGCGTTTTGTCCTGGAGGATGTGTTCACATCTTTCCTTCCATATGATCCAACAACCAACTATTACAGTCATTCTCCAATGATGTTGATCTTCAAATCCAGCAATATTTGAAGAAGTAAACCATGTTATTATCTAGTCTTTAATGATGTTAAAATTTGTTGCCACTTGATCAATATTAATGTTGAGTTCCCTCCAGACTACTCTTGCAAATCTGCAGCTGAGAAAAAGGTGAAAGGGTGATTCCTCAGAAGAATCACATAT
>NW_020633065.1:0-576 GCF_003573695.1 Papaver somniferum
TGCGCACCCGTACGCGTACTGGCGTAACCAAACTCGACCCGGCATACTTAAGTATGCGTACTCGTTTGCATACTTGAGTTGGTTACTTTCTAAAATCGGTTGTACATGAACTTAAACATTTATAAAATAAGGAATGCAATCTTTGCAAACCGCGGCTATAATGTTCATCAACTGATTCGAGTGAATCAAACCGATTTTGTTTCAATTGTGTTCTTGTATACTTCTATGAGAATATAACAATTGAACGACTCTTTAACTAGTTTCGTTTGAGTCATTTGAACTAGTTATGGTTAATATGAATGAGGTTGATAGGAGAGTAATCATATGGCTAACTTCGGTTAACTATTGTTGAGCCAACATGATGTACACGTTTGGGTACGGTTACATAAACCTAAATGAGGGTATATTTCATTTGTGTGTAACAAGCTAAGTTCGATCTAACGGTTGAAAGATATTAGCTTGGTTGAATCAGGTTTTTCATCTAACGGTGAATATTGAATGCTTTGTTACCAAGGTAACTTGGATTGCAAACCCTGATTTGAAAACTATATAAAGGAGAACTTTAGCAACTGGGAA
>NW_020633065.1:587-1000 GCF_003573695.1 Papaver somniferum
TTTATCAAGGTAACTTGGATTGCAAACCCTGATTTGAAAACTATATAAAGGAGAACTTTAGCAACTGGGAAACCTAATCCCCACACCTCCTGTGTGTTACTAGTTGGATCAACTAGAGTCGATTCTCCTTTAACCTTAGGTTTGTATCGAGACCCTGTAGGTTAACGACTTCACATACTTAATTGGGATTGTGAAGCCAGACCCAACTATTTTCTTTGTAGTTGCGTGTTCTGATCTTGCCTGATTTTATCTTTTGAGTACTATCTTCTCTAAGATTTGCTCGAGATTTAATCTCGGATAGGCAAGATAAAAAGTAATCACAAACACATTCATCTCATCGTTTGTGATTCCACAATATCTAGTTTCGCCATCATACGATTCAGATTATTGTGAGGTGATTGATAATACTAGGC
>NW_020633066.1:0-416 GCF_003573695.1 Papaver somniferum
GTGTCCTAATCAAATGACATGTTTCTAGGTTGTGTTTGTTCCTAAGCATACATCTAGAAATGGAAGAATATCAAATTGCTCACTAGTCTGCCCCTAGCATTGGCTGTCTTTTGACAGTACAACCAATCACTGGCTCTATGAGCATTGGTATCTCCCATTTGCTCAATCAAAACATAGCAACAGGAGAACTATCCTAGCTTCTAGTCACATGACAGTGCACAAGGCTTCACTGAGCCTTGGCCTGATGCTGATTAGCTCATGTTAACCATGATGTAGCAACATACATTCATCATAAGATATAAATTAGACACAATTAGCAACATATCAGATAACTAAAAACATGTGCAATACTCAACTGTTCACTGATAAGCACTGAAATTTGAAGTTCATTAAAATTTAGCTCAATTCTCTACTGG
>NW_020633066.1:616-742 GCF_003573695.1 Papaver somniferum
GTGGTGATGGAGATGGACATGGTGGTGGTACGGGTTCTGAAGGAAGAAGAGATGGAGAAGAAAGAAGAAAGGTGTGTTTGGCTGGGTATAGGGTGTTCGGCACTTGGGTGTGAGGTGAGTGTATCG
>NW_020633067.1:0-586 GCF_003573695.1 Papaver somniferum
GCTATTCTATCCCAATTCAATCGATCCAGTTGCTTCTAACGATCTTCTTAGGCCATATAGAGTTGAGTCCAACCAAATTCAAGTATTTAATCTCCCTGGAAAGTCTTCAAAAATCGATCGAAACTTCAACAGCAGAAAAGAGTAATTTCCCGCCAATTTTTTTGTTTAAAACGTGAAGATGGTGATGCCCCTTATCCTGCTCTGGTCTCCCTTTAGCAGCTGCCTGGAAATGGGTTACCCCTTAGTAATTAGGTTACCCCTTATCCAAAATCAAGGGTCCGTATAACAATTCTTATGGGACATTTTTTTCCGCACTTTTTTCGGGGTTCCTCCGGGACATTTCTGGGGTACTTCTGGTACACTTCTGGGGCGCGTCCGGTACTTTATCAACGGAGGTCCAAATGCCGCATTTTTAGCCAAATTCGCCGCAAAGCCTTATTCTTCTAAAAACACCTATAAATAAATAAAATACCATAATAAGTACAATTTCGGGCACTAACAATATATACAATTGAGCTATATTAGACACATAAATGCGTCTATCAAATACCCCCAAACTTATTATTTGCTAGTCCCGAGCAAAATA
>NW_020633067.1:597-1000 GCF_003573695.1 Papaver somniferum
TAATATATACAATTTTGGAGGTGGAATGATACTTGTATATTAAGTAAAATATCAACTAATTTTTTAAGAGTATTATATTATTAACTAAATGTAATATAATTGCACGCATTCCAAGTATTAATCACACTTACAACTACTTCTTCTTGCAGTACAACAACCAACGTTCTCCTGGTACTTTGACTGCATCATGAACTATTGGGGATGGAATACAACTTGATTTGAATTTTAAATAAATCAAACTAATACTAAATCATATTTTAAGAAAGTTTAATATGTAAGAAATTTGTTTTTTTATTTCTCTAGTAGCATTATTGTTTTATATATTATTTGGGACCTAATAATCATTAAGCGAAACTTTTTAAATGTATTATTTTATAATTTTACCGAATTTATTATTTTAGCA
>NW_020633068.1:0-349 GCF_003573695.1 Papaver somniferum
ATTGGACACCAAAAACCATGAGAATGATTTTCTATATCCAAAAACTCAATCAAATTAATCACAAGTAAACCCATGATTAATTTAATCGGAATACGCAATCAAATTAAACACAAAAGTGATCAACTTAATTGATTATGCTCGACATAAGAGAACTTACGGAGCATACGATTAACATAACCATTAGAAAATGAATATGATAGTCGTTCATATACTCAACATAAGAGGAATCTTACGGAGTATGAAAATACTCAACTAGATTAATTACAAGAGAACTCATAATTAATCTAATTGGAATACACAACCAAACTAATTACAAAAGTAATCAATTTAATTGTCATTTGTTTTGCTC
>NW_020633068.1:549-954 GCF_003573695.1 Papaver somniferum
AGAGGAAAAAGGAATGTAGGGTTCGCAACCTTTAGACAGGTTCGTGGACGCCCAATTCTAAACCCTATAAAGAGTAGAATTGTCGATAATATCCCTTTACTTTATTTGATAGACAAGAAAAACAATCCTAAGAAAAAAAACTTTTCCTAAAGCCTGAGCGGTACACAATCTTATCTCTTTTTGATCAGGTACATGAGACAAGATTGACCAAACAACACAATTAATTTGTGCTGTGGTGAACAACAATGTGTCCACCATTTTCCTCTTGAGAGGAATCCTCAGACTTCTGTCTATCAAAGCGATTTGACCATACCTTCTTCTCTAATGGTCTTATTTTGTATTTGGAAACCAACTTCTTAGACGAAGATAAAATCCTATATACCTCAGCAGTCTTATGAGCAAGTT
>NW_020633069.1:0-205 GCF_003573695.1 Papaver somniferum
GCAACTTGTCAATTGACAGTGCACAAGGCTTCAACTGAGCCTTAGCTTAGTGCTACTTAGCTCATGCTCAACATAAGTATAACAACATCATTCATCAAACAAAATAGTTCAAACACAACACACATAGCATTCAACTATCAACTGTGATAAAGAGAACTGGAATTGAAATTGCATAAAATTTGTTCTAATTCTCTCCTGGCTAGTC
>NW_020633069.1:216-469 GCF_003573695.1 Papaver somniferum
ATAGTCCAGAGATCATCCCCTTTTATTGCCCCCCCCCCCACACACAAAACATTACAAATTTATACTCCCCATATCAGAATTAGGGTTCCAACCCCTTTTCCCCAAAAACAGAAAATTAGGTAAAATTGATTTACCTAATGTGTTGAGATACTCACTCCATCTCGTCGACCCACTCTCCAATTACTTCTTCTCGTTCATCTCATGCTCCAATTGTTGCTTTAACATCACTTATATCCCCAATTTCTCACCTAGG
>NW_020633069.1:669-1000 GCF_003573695.1 Papaver somniferum
TTACCTAAAAATGCAAAATTAAGTAAGAAAAATATTTATTCTTGAAAACAATGAAAATACAGAATATGGGATAAAATGTAGAATTAATGCACAAAAGATGAGTTAAATGCCAACAAAAAGGGATAATTATATACAATATTTGGCACTCATCAATTGCAAACCCTGATTTGAAAGACTATATAAGGGATAACTCTAGCAACTGGGAAACCTAATCCCCACACCTCCTGTGTGATACTAGTTGTATTAGCTATAGTCGATTCTCCTTTAACCTTAGGTTTCTATCGAGACCCTGTAGGTTAACGACTTGAAGACTCCATTGGGATTGTGAAGC
>NW_020633070.1:0-488 GCF_003573695.1 Papaver somniferum
AAACATAAATAACGGTATTAATTTTTTACTTTTAAATATATTTATGTTTATCTTATAAGACCGGATATAATTTGAAGGTAAAAAAGGACCGGACGACTTTAGTATTGAAAACTATAATGTTGTCGATGTGCACCGCTGATGTGATTTTCAATTGAGTTGTAGTAAAAAGTTCGTTGAGACTTGTGAAAGCAAAAGATTTTAGATTTAATGAAATTTAAAAACAAACAAGAATTAATTCAAGATTATTAGGAATAACCAAGACACTGATTCCACTATCACACATGAATAAATTATGACAAATAATCCAAAACTCTAATTATCTTTTAAGTCCCTTATTTCTTAATTCACAATTAATCAAACATATTCTCAAATATTAATTGTATTCCCCAAGCATAGACTATAAATTGATTAAATAAAGTATAATCTATCAAATTGAATCACAAGTAATTAAGAAAATTATGTAAACATTTAAAAACTCACAAGAACAG
>NW_020633070.1:499-1000 GCF_003573695.1 Papaver somniferum
AAATTGAATCACAAGTAATTAAGAAAATTATGTAAACATTTAAAAACTCTGCAAGAGCAGTGATTGAGTGAATTATAATTAAAAATTAGAGAAAATGAAATAGTTACCCATTATTCATGCGTGAATAGCTTCCTCATTTCCTTGGTTGTGGGAGAATTAGCTCATCATCATGTTGGAAACACACTCAAAATTCATTTTTATTACTCAAAGGGTGTTTACAAAGATGATATGGAGAAAAACTATTAAAAACCGGGTTTGCAACAGTTATAAGTGTTACAAACTGAAAAGAATGATAGAACAATACTGTCGCTGATTCTGTAGCTCTCGATCCACGCCTGTGTGTCGTTTCCACTGTTGAAAAAAACGTCTGTCTTGGATGGTCTGTTCTTCGTGTTCTTCATATGAGCAGCAGCAGAAAAATATTTATGGAACTTGATTTTCTCGACTCTGTGATGCTCTATAATCTCCCAAACTCTCTGTAACCCCTTATATGACCCAAGG
>NW_020633071.1:0-367 GCF_003573695.1 Papaver somniferum
AGGAAATTATTTATTGGTCTTAGGTCATGATTACCTCAAAACTTTTTGTCATATACCTGCCGAGGTACATGGATTGAAAGATCACAGATCTTATCCCAATACTTACTGAAGTTAGAATCAAATTTAACATAAGTTATTACTCGCATTTACAGAACAACACAGATGCACTAAATGAAACAATTCAAGGGGATTATCTTGATTTCTCTTACGAAAAAAGATCCGAAAAAATGCTTTTTAAACAAACTTAATGATGAGTGCTAAAAAGTACATATTTCTATATATTTTTCTTGGCATTTAACTCATCTTTTGTGCATTAATTCTACATTTTATCCCATATTCTGTGTTTTCGTTGTTTTCAAGAATAAAT
>NW_020633071.1:567-849 GCF_003573695.1 Papaver somniferum
GTTCATATTTTGAAACATTGAGGACAATGTTTAGTTTAGGTTTGGGGGTGAAAAGTAGATACTTTGATAATTTGCCATAATTGAAAACAAGAACTCCTTCTTTTTGAAAAAAATGAAAAATGAAAATAAAAATAAAAAATTGAAAAAAAAAAACATAAAAATGGAGCTCATTTACCTTGAAATGTTGACTCTTGTGCAAATATGTAATTATTAGGAGTCTTAGTCTAGATATTTAGGCACCCTGATTCTAGCACAATTCACATAGTGATAAGAAATTTGCAC
>NW_020633072.1:0-126 GCF_003573695.1 Papaver somniferum
TGACTCCTCTTGTGGGTCGTACATTCACTGTTTTACTCATTTTTATCATTTTAATCAACTTTTGAGCAACATACATGTATTTTGAGATTATGATTAATATGAGAAGCTAAATCCCAACACTGGGGC
>NW_020633072.1:326-570 GCF_003573695.1 Papaver somniferum
TCGTGAATATCAAAAATTATATTGTGATGATGAGGAGGAGGAGGATGGTGATGATGATTATAATGATATTTCTAGTTCAAATCCAAATAATTTTAATAATTATTTACCTATTCAAAAGGACTCGGATTTGACTAGAAATACCCCCGTTTTAGACGATGATTACGAAACCGATGATGGTTTAGAGGAACCAGTTTATCTTGAGAGTACTGTTTTCGAGTCAAACGATTTAGAAACAATAGTCTTT
>NW_020633072.1:770-1000 GCF_003573695.1 Papaver somniferum
TATTTGAGTTTTTCCAGACTCTAGGACCTAGTAATTTAGATCCAATCTATGAGGAGATGCATCCAAGAAAAATATTTTATTTAGACCCTTTCATAGAACCTGAACCTTAACCACAATTAGATATAAATATATTAATCAGGAAACTAGGTAAGGGCACGCTAGTCTTGTTCATTTTCTTGGTTCACTGCAATTTCCTGTTGTCATCTCTTTTTGGTTTTAAAGACCCACAG
>NW_020633073.1:0-409 GCF_003573695.1 Papaver somniferum
CTTGTGAGGGGTGTAGTGTAGGATTTCCTGCAACTACATAATGGCGCTAGAAACAGGGACGGGTTGAAGATTGAAGATTATTCTAGAAAAATTTGAAGATTAATATTGAGATTTGTGAAGATTTGGAGTGATTGAGTAAGAATTTTACATAATCTCTTGCAATTCATTAATATTGAAGAAATGGCTAGAAGAAGAAATGCATCAGAACAACTAACTATTGTTAGAAGAAGCAAGAGATAACGATGGAAGAGAAATTATGAATATTGCGAAAATATAGCCACTAGAGAAAAGGAAATCAATTAATAACTTGATGAAAATTCATAAGAAACAAAAGATTAGTATTGGAGAACAATTAATAACCTTCTCTGTCAGAAATCATATCTCTAATCAAGGCTGTATGCTCAACTTG
>NW_020633073.1:420-1000 GCF_003573695.1 Papaver somniferum
AGAACAGTTAATAACCTTCTCTGTCAGAAATCATATCTCTAATCAAGGTTGTATGCTCAACTTGGAGACTAACATTTACACCTAAATCTTTTCTGGCATCATCTAAGATTTTCGCAGCCCAAGCGAATTCATCCTCATTACTTATAAGAAGGCGAGAACGAATTTGGTTTTCTCTGTCACAGAGCTCGGTATTCTTGCGGCTAGCTTCATCTCATTCAAGTTGAACTTCAAGAAGGGTCTCTTGGAATTTCGCCAAAGCCTTAGCACCTTGATCAGAGATGCGATCCTTATCATCTATGAGACTGCTAATTTTGGTTCTCAACTCATTGATTTTCTCTTTAAAATTAAGAAAGAGACGCATAAATCGGTTGTCTAAACCTAAACTAGATCTATGGTCAATTTCTAAGAGGCGAAATTTGGATCTTAGTTCATTCAGAGAAAGAGATGAAATTTTATCATTTGAGAAACTATTTAAAGATTTATTAAGACGCTCAAGAAGGGTATCATTATCCAAGGCATTAGGAAATGAACGAAGAATGGTAGCTTCATCAGAAAGACCATAAATGTCTGCAAAAAGGAT
>NW_020633074.1:0-443 GCF_003573695.1 Papaver somniferum
CCCAAACTTATTATTTTCTAGTTCCGAGCAAATCAAAACTACAAAATAAAATCCTAACTCACTTTAGCAGGCATCATCGATTGCATTTAGCATATGCAATAAGCCTTTAAACCCCTAGGTGGCCCTAGTGGCCGAGTTATAGTCTCGGGAGGGCTTACCAGAGATACCCACAAAATCAATACTCCAGACCCTAGCTATCTACGCAGAACCTTGGAAGGCACTAAAGAATCTCCTTGGTTGGCATACTTATTGACTATAGGAAGAAGTACCCTGATGCGAAATTCCAATTGTTGTACACGAGTTTGCACCCAAGTATACTAACATTCATATAAGTGACAGAGCTCTACTAAGATAGTTTCACGATGGACATCATACTCGGAGTCAGACTAATCATATGGATAGATTAAGAGATGGATATAGAAAAAATATAGATGGTTTTGATG
>NW_020633074.1:643-1000 GCF_003573695.1 Papaver somniferum
GGTAACAAATTCCTGATCACTATTCCCACACATTTCCGATTCTTCATCAGCACTATCTTCATCATCATAATATAATTTTTGACATTTAATAATTCTCAATCTTTGTTCCAAACTAGGCGGTATATTTTTATAATACTTCTCGTAGATCGTTAGAGGTGATTCATCGCTAACCGTTGGAACATCCCAATGTCATTTCCCTTGCATATATTCACCAAGAGTCATTTTCTAAAACGTCTCTTGATAATGAGAATTTCTACTCATATATTCTCGTAACGTCATCTCAGGTGGCGTCTCCTGAAAAGGATTCATCACCGAGGAAACACAAACTACACAGAAATTCTACACAATCACAAACAA
>NW_020633075.1:0-438 GCF_003573695.1 Papaver somniferum
GACACTTGTGTTGCATCATCATTCTTTACCAACCTCGTATTAACGAAATGAGATTCTGTTATTAAATTCTAAGGATTCTGTAATAAAGTTTCTTCCTTCACATTAGACATACGATTTCTTACCAAAAACAAATTATACAGGAAAAAAAAAGTCGTTGAAGGTGAAAAAACTTGTATACGGTCAAGACACCTTATGGGTATGCATCATCCATTTAATAAAGATTTTGTGAAAATACACATAAACATGGTGCGAAACCGGGTTGTTGCAGTTACTTACTCAGCAATCAACACCCATAGTTTTCAAAATGATTTTCAGAACACTTTTTACCCACCATATGAATGTCGTTGGACACTTGTGTTGCATCATCATTCTTTACCAACCTCGTATTAACGAAATGAGATTCTGTTATTAAATTCTAAGGATTCTGTAATAAAGTTT
>NW_020633076.1:0-1000 GCF_003573695.1 Papaver somniferum
AATGCCCAAAATAAAAGCTACATGGTTATAACTGCGCATTTTATTGATAAAGATTGGAAGCTGCACAAACTGGTAATCAACTTTTTCCAAATTTTAGGTCATTCAGGTGAGGTAATTGGGAAGATGTTAGAGGAATGTTTATTAGATTGGGAACTTCCTGGGGTTTTTACTATTACGCTTGACAATGTTAGTGCTAATGATTTAGCTATTGATTATCTAAGGGAGGATGGTCATTTAAAGGAGCAAGTGATTAGTTCAAATGGTGTACTGAATACTAAGTTTATGCAAGTTAGATGTGCTGCTCATGTGCTTGCACTTGTTGTGAATGCTGGCTTGGGAGAGTATCACATGGCTATTAAGAGAGTAAGGGCAGTGGTGAAGCATGTGATGAGTTCTCCTGCTAGGTTGAGTAAGTTTATGGATTGTGCTAAACAAGAAAAGATAGATTGCAAAAAAGGTTTAGTTTTAGATGTGGATACAAGATGGAATTCCACTTACATGATGTTGGAAGCTGCTTGTAGATATCACATGGCTATGAAAATATTCAACTTTGTTATCGTGAAGTTGATTATAAATGATTTAACGGGTTAGCGGTAAGTTTCTCTAGTTTGTAGTTTTATTAGCAGTTGATATTTTTTTAGAATAAAACTTAGATTTGTTTAAGCATATGAATAGCCAAGTTGAAACAATGAACTGTCAATAATGTGAGTACTCTCCTTTACGCCAAAATAGCTTAAACTCATGCCATTGCCTTTGAAGGTAGATCATCTTAGTCAACTGTTATGAATGTTCAGGGCTTACTTTACTTGTAACTTATGGGTTCTGCTTTGTGCTCTGAAAGGTTTACTTTCTTGTCTATTAGGTGCATTTGTTTTTTAACATGACTGATCACATAAGCCTTAATAATCTGATTAAAAAGTAAAGAGAGGAGGTGGTGGTGATTAGTAGTAGTAGTGGACCTAGTGGTGGTGGTGGGTAGTCTAGAGAAGAAGAAGATTAT
>NW_020633077.1:0-681 GCF_003573695.1 Papaver somniferum
GCAATCCCAACTAAAATTTCTCAACCTGGGATCAAATTACACAAATTCTATACGATAATTTAATACTAAATAAACACACAGAATAAATAAGGTAAGGTTTAATTCTTACCCTAAAATTTGACAATCATGTCTTGTCTTCCTTGTTCAACAACTGGTAAGGGGATCTTGAGTGAAACCCTATTGGTGCTTGAGGTGAAGTGCTTGACTGACTCTTAGGTAAAGGAAAAGAAGTGGAGACGACGAGGGAAGTGGTGGGATTTGTTTTCAGCCCCCATCAATGGTTTCCTTATAAATACCAATCTCTCTCAGCCGACTCCATATGAAAATTCAAAATTTCTTGGTTCACTTTCCATATAATTAAACCATAAAGCCTTTGCACTCTTTCAGGGCCCACACAATTAGGTTAGTTTGCGCCACGTTTACACCTACAAGGCGACAGCACATGCCGCACGATAGAACCATGATACCGTTGAGGGGCAGCAATGCTTGAGCCGCGAGGCAGCTTGATCATCGCCCAGTAATTATATCCACTTTTATGCTCAATTAAATCCATACCGCTTTTGTTCCAAACTCGAAGCAATTCAACGATTTTTTTATATTTTTTGGTCGTCTCCCCTCATTGAAATGTATTTTTATTAGCAAACTAGAATTGTTTTACGGGCATTGTAGAGTAAAAACTGA
>NW_020633077.1:692-1000 GCF_003573695.1 Papaver somniferum
TTCATTGAAATGTATTTTTATTGGCCAACCAAAATTGTTTTACGGGCATTGTAGAGTAAAAACTGATTCAGATGAAAATGATAAAATGGGGTAGGTTGATGAGAAACAAGTCTGGGCTTAGATTTAAGAGACCTAAACAAATGTACTGCTCAGGAGTACCTTAGATTTAAGAGATCAATCTGTACAATTCTGGCCTAAACCAAGAAATGGTCGTTCCAGTCTTGCTTTGGTCTGTAGTAGGGTAAAAACTGATTCTGCTGAAAATGGTAAATTGGGTGTGTTGATGAGAAAATAATTCAAACCCTAAA
>NW_020633078.1:0-380 GCF_003573695.1 Papaver somniferum
CAGTTTATATTTATTTATTTTTTTATATAACCCTTCCGTAGGGTTTAAAATTAAAATAAATTGTCCAAAGTCCAGTCCAATGAAAAGAAATACAAAAAATAATAATAATAATTACAAAAAATAAAAAAATGGAAAGTCTCTTAAAAAAATAAAAATAATAATTCTCTCTCTCTCTTTTTTTTCTCTCTTTTTTCTTTATTTTTCTTGCTTTGTCTTTTTTCCTTCTCTTTTAGCTTTAAGCTTTGATTCCAAGGTCTTTAGTATCCAACTTCAAACCTGTAATACAAAGACACAACCAAAGAGACGTAAAAAGAACAAATGGAATAATAAAAAATAATAAAAACCTAAAAATTCTACCTAAGCACAAATCCGCGTCGGCG
>NW_020633078.1:580-1000 GCF_003573695.1 Papaver somniferum
ATAACCTATCAAACTGAATAACAAATAATTAAGACAATCATTCAAATAATTTAAAACTCTGCAAAAGCAGCGATTAGGTGAATTATATAATTAAATGAAATAGTTACCCATTTATGTTGTGTGAATATCTTCCTCCATTGCCTTGGTTACGAGGGAATTAGCCTCTCATCATGTTGGAAAACCTCTCAAAATATTTCATTGATGCTCAAAAATGGTTTACAAATGATGAGAATATGAGAAATACAATAAAACCGGGTTTGTAACAATTATATTTGTTACAAACCAGAGAACTACGACCCTCAGTGACAAAATAAGACTGCTTCAGCTGTGTCGCAAACGCTGTAGAAAATAAGTCTGCCTGATGTACAACCCACAGGTGTGAGTCGTTATTATTGTAGAAAAACGACTGCTGGTGCAGGT
>NW_020633079.1:0-427 GCF_003573695.1 Papaver somniferum
CTATTACCATTTATGAGACCAGTTGTGGATTCGATCATGAAATCGGAGTAATGAGATAATACAGTTGTTTCATTGCTATTCTATGAGATCAAGCCGTGGATTCGATCATAGAATCAGAGCAATTGTTATTTCCATTCCATGGGATCAGGCCGTGGATCCGACCATGGAATAGGAGCAATGATAGATTATTCTGGGAATTCAGTAGTGAATGTCACGACAGAGGTAATCTACTTCAGAAAATATATTAGCCAGTTAAAGCGTCACATCTATTCTGAGTGGTGCACAGTCAGGGAGTCACGATGTTGTTTACGACCTGAAGGCGTTAGTGTTCTCAATCTACGGAGAACTGCCTGAATCTATGCACTGTCTCCACATAATCAAGGAATGGTGAAGTGTCACCGACGTCCTGAAGGCGTCCGACGCCCAA
>NW_020633079.1:438-1000 GCF_003573695.1 Papaver somniferum
CACTCTCTCCACATAATCAGGGAACGGTGAAGTGTCACCGACGTCCTGAAGGCGTCCGCCGCCCAACTATTCTTCTATGTGGAGGTGGGTCACTCTCCTGCAGTCAGGGAACAATGAGTATCACCGACGTCCTGAAGGCGTTAAGTCCTCAATCTACGGAGAACCGCCCAAATATGTTATTCTGCATAGAGGGCACGATGAAATGCCAGGGATTGAACGCTCAGCTAGTGGAGGCTTTTCGAAAACATATTCATCATGGATTCGTAAAATATGAATCGTTGCATTCCTGAAAGACGCGTCAAAAACATGCCTCATGATTTTACGGTTTTGCCCTTTGTTGAAAATCCACCATCTACAGAGGTGACTACGGTTACTGAGGAAGCTGCGGTCCCTGAGTCTGAAGAGTTTGTTGTTGAGGATACTGCGCACTTGATTCCCTTAGATGATCTCACCCACAACCAAGAGTTGCTGCAACCCAAAATCGCAGACTTGATAATAAACAAATCTGTCTCACACAGAAAAGTCTATCAAAGGATAAATCTGTCTCCCACAGATAAACCCT
>NW_020633080.1:0-368 GCF_003573695.1 Papaver somniferum
CATAGAGCATCAAAATCTGAAGTCTCTGCCAAGCACCACAGCGCTGAAATTCCAAGCCTTCAGATTAGATGGTAGTTGAATCCAACGGTCGCTCCCTTGCTGTGCATCAAAGTTTGATATCTCCGCCTTACACTACAACACCTAACCCCATCTAGAGCCGTTAACTTCGTTGTATCAGAAAATCTGACGGTCGCTACAAGCTTCACTTCACATCACCGTCCGATCTACCTACCAGCTTCGCATCCATTGACTCAGCATCGCAGAACATCAAACTCGATACGCCCGCCTCACACCCTATCACCCGAGCCCATCCACCTAACCAAACACCCTTCTCTCCCAACCAGTCGAGCCACTTTCTTCTCCACCGT
>NW_020633080.1:568-1000 GCF_003573695.1 Papaver somniferum
ACCGTGCACTTGCGGTATTACTGTAGGCCCCCGTTTTTATTACGCTTAATTTTATACATATCTCCGGGCCCACCAAGTTTTTGGCCGGGGATAATTTTTTACACCTTTTCAAAGCCTACCACCTAGACGAACCCTAGCAGGAGCATGCCATACACCTTCGATCCAAGATTGCGAAGATGGATGGTCGTGATCGATTAGGGTTTTGAAAACAGCACGTACACACGATTTGGGCCAAACGGTTTGGAAAGTTATGCTCCTCTTTTTGAGGAACCGATCTGCCGACAGTGAACGTGTATGCACTTCTCTAATGGTCTTAGGCGCAATCTAAGCCATCCAAACATGCTAGCGAAGTTGGATGGTTGTGATTGTTTTAAGATACTAGTGGAATTTCCGCGACCCTTTAAACATCATGCCAGCCTTTCTTCGAGCATA
>NW_020633081.1:0-398 GCF_003573695.1 Papaver somniferum
TCACAAAGGCAAGGACTTGGAAATTGAATTGTTATGTGAAAGGGATCTTATTCCTAAGAAGATTTCAAGCAAATTGTAGCCTTTAAATAGAGAAGTTCTCTGCAACTTTTCTCTACACCTCTATACACAACACTTTGGTTTTTACTCTATTTTTTTTCTTTATTCTTTGTGAACTCGAAGTTATATATGTGTGGTTAATTTTCTTATTGATTGAGGATGAATTCCTAGTTCTTAACATGATTTGAGTTTTTGTTTTAATTCTACTTTGAAGTTTTTCACACGATTATCGATTGTTTTCATTAATATGAATATTTATGATTGTTTGATAGGTAGTTTAGAGTGCACACTAAATCGATTTGTTAACTCAATTTAAAGCTAGTAAAAGTTAGGGGATAAGT
>NW_020633081.1:409-918 GCF_003573695.1 Papaver somniferum
CACTAAATCGATTTGTTAACTCAATTTAAAGCTAGTAAAAGTTAGGGGATAAGTAATCGTTTCTTGACTCTTTACACAAGTAGAAAATACGAGACCTTGCATAGGGATTATGTGGAGCATGTGTGTGAAAACAACGTTAAAAAGTGGACCGAGCGAACTGAGGATAACTATTAATATCAAACCTAAATTCATAAATCTTAATGCATTAAATTGAATTACATCATGTAAGCAAATTTCAAGGTGGTTCTTTAGGATAAAATCTGATAACTAAGCGAACTTGTTATTCAGTGAAAAATGAATTTTGGGGTTAGCTAAGTGAACCCGTTAACCTACGATTGGTAATAATTTGTGACTAATAACAAGTAGATGAAACATAACTTGAATCATTCTTTTGTACGAAGAACGAATCCTTGATCTTATTTCTCTTATTAATTACAACTTTATCTTTTTATTTGCTTTGTTCATTTTCTTTTGCTTTATAAAATCTAACACCCCTCCTCCCCCCCCCC
>NW_020633082.1:0-303 GCF_003573695.1 Papaver somniferum
AAGGAAAAACTACGTCGTCTAAACGATGGTATCCCTAATCAAATCCTCGTCCTTTTGAATAGGTGAATAATCATAAAAATTATTTGGATTTGAACTAGAAATAATATAATCATTATAAATCTCAATTGGATTAATAGATTCCTGATCACTATGCCTACATATTTCAGATTCTTCATTACTACTATCCTCATCATCATAATAGTACAAAGATGACTGAACCTTATCTAAATAAGTAGTGTCTTTTATTCTAGCCTCGTCCTCTAAATTAGGCAAATATTCACTATTGATATCAAGGGTAGAATT
>NW_020633082.1:503-835 GCF_003573695.1 Papaver somniferum
AACCCCTCTGGATCAATCCGAGCTAATGTGAGATGAAACTGAGGCGAGGGAAGCTCAATGGAGCTTTGATACCCAAGGCCTCACCGGCGTTACAAGGCGGCTTGTTTCAACTCCCATAAGTCATCATGAACTTTGAAATTGCTTAAAAGGTAACCAACATCCTTCGAAAATTTTTCCTAACAAGCTCGATACCCTATAGGTCTCTTTCTAATCAGATTTTAAAGCTTGGGTTCGCGTTAGGTTTTGTTTTCCTAAAACGGGCAAGAAGGGAGCGGTGATGAAATCCGAACCCTTATCTTGTTTAGGCCAGGCCTTGCCCTTTACTAGGAAAA
>NW_020633082.1:846-1000 GCF_003573695.1 Papaver somniferum
GCCTTTCCCTTTACTAGGAAGATAAAAACAGTCTGGTTCGTCCTCAAAAAATTATCACCTTAAGGAATACAGTAACCCGCTTGCAGGAGATTCGCAAGTGTTTCGATTGGACTTACCTCCCGTACCAGACGGGCGATGAACCGTTGTAGTCGAC
>NW_020633083.1:0-446 GCF_003573695.1 Papaver somniferum
GAAGGGTGGCCGTTGATTATTGCAACCCTTCGTTTTGGCAGCCAGCATCGTGCATGGCTTTGGCATGTGTTAGGCACGGCCAAATTAGGGATTGCATAAACCGTGACGTTTGGCCTTGGGATGGAAGTTTCCATGCGTTGGGTGGCTAACTTGTACGGCTGAGATATGCATCTTAGATGGAAGGGTAGCCGTTGATTATTGCAACCCTTCGTTTTGGCAGCCAGCGTCGTGCATGGCTTTGGCATGTGTTAGGCGCGACCAAGTTAGGGTTTGCATAAACCGTGAAGTTTGGCCTTGGGCTGGAATTTGCCATGCGTTGGGTGGTGAACTTGGACGGCTGAGATATGCATCTCAGATGGAAGGGTAATCGTTGATTATTGCAACCCTTCGTTTTGGCAGCCAGCGTCGTGCATGGCTTTGGCATGGAGGCGTGGTTGGCATGGTTT
>NW_020633083.1:456-1000 GCF_003573695.1 Papaver somniferum
TCTCAGATGGAAGGGTAATCGTTGATTATTGCAACCCTTCGTTTTGGCAGCCAGCGTCGTGCATGGCTTTGGCATGGAGGCGTGGTTGGCATGGTTTGCCATTGGCACGGCGGTGCGGCTGTCATGGTTGGCATGCCTTGGTGCGGAGACGTGGCTGGCATGGTTTTCCACTAGCGCGGTGATGCGGCTGGCATGGCTGGCATGCCTTGGCGCGGAGATGTGGCTGGCATGGTTGTGCGACTGGCATGGTTGGCATGCCTTGGCGCAGAGACGTGGCTGGCATGGTTTGTCATTGGCACGGTGGTGCGGCTGGCATGCTGGCATGCCTTGGCGCGGAGATGTGGCTGGCATGGTTCCATTGGCACGGTGGTGCGGCTGGCATGGTTGGCATGCCTTGGCGCGGAGACGTGGCTGGCATGGTTTGCCATTGGCACGATGGTGCGGCTGGCATGGTTTGCATGCCTTGGCGCAGAGACGTGGCTGGCATGGTTTACCATTAGCACGGTGGCGTGAGAATTAGGGTTTGGTATGTACGAAGATGATG
>NW_020633084.1:0-118 GCF_003573695.1 Papaver somniferum
GCTTAAAACTTGACTAGAACGAGACCGATAGGGTATCGCGCTTATCAGGAAAAAATTTCGAAGGATATTGGTTACTTTCTTAAGCACACCTCGAAGTTCATGATGGTTTCTGTGAGTT
>NW_020633084.1:129-493 GCF_003573695.1 Papaver somniferum
TTCGAAGTTCATGATGGTTTATGTGAGTTGAATGCGTGACTGCGCCGCCTTGTGATAGCGGTGAGGCCTTGGGTATCAAAGCTTCACTGAGCTTCCCTCGCCTCAATTCAACTTACTTTGACTCGGATTGATTCCAGAGGGGTTTGCTTAAATTGTAGCGAATTCCCCTTCGAGAGATAGAAGCAAGTCTAGAAACAATCTAAGTGGAGTCATCATGCTTGTTGTTTGCTAGATTTCATAGGTTTTATTTGGTCGAGTCAGCCTTGTTTGTGGTTGTGTAGAATTCCCTTGCAATTAAGAATGTCGAACTGGTATGATAGAAGCCAATACAATGAGTATCGACCTGAATTTGAATATGGACATC
>NW_020633084.1:693-937 GCF_003573695.1 Papaver somniferum
TAACATGATAGTTTCACCATATTTCGTTGAGTCCTTTTCACTTCTATTTTTATTTTTTTCATTTTAAACTATGTTTCTCTAAGTGATTAGGTGGGGCACACGATTCAAGTTGTTACCACTGTTAGGGTGAATTAGAGTGATTGAGTTACTAAAAAAAAAAATAAAGAAAAATTAAGACCGGACCAGTTAGACCAATCGGAATAAGTATTAACACTTGGATAGCAATATGCGTGTGTTCTCCCTG
>NW_020633084.1:948-1129 GCF_003573695.1 Papaver somniferum
ACACTACTTATTTAGATAAGGTTCAATCATCTTTGTACTATTATGATGATGAGGATAGTAGTAATGAAGAATCTGAAATATGTAGGCATAGTTATCAGGAATCTATTAATCCAATTGAGCTTTATAACGAATATATTATTTCTAGTTCAAATCCAAATAATTTTTATGATTATTCACCTGT
>NW_020633084.1:1140-1278 GCF_003573695.1 Papaver somniferum
ATATGCGTGTGTTCTCCCTGTTTCCGTCGCCTAAGCAAGCGTGGAATGCAGGACCCGTGGGAACTATCGTGTAATCTGCTGACAAGAAGCATGCTCTTGGATCAAAAAGATCTATTCATGCCGCTAAGTTAAAAAAAA
>NW_020633084.1:1330-1593 GCF_003573695.1 Papaver somniferum
AAGATGCACTACCTGATAATAACTTAGAAGAATCTCTTGAATATTTTAAGGACTCTGAAGATACGGAAATTCAAGAAATAATTAGAGGTCTATCTAGAGACACTGAAAACTCTAAGTTTGGGGGTGATTATCACTTCCCTAGTGCCTTACCTTTAACTCTCAGAAAGTCCCCACACTTAGGACTTGATATCTGTGCCTCGACTATTTTACAAGATTACCTTCATACTCGTTTTCCCGAGCCTAATGATGTCCATGAAGGAGTT
>NW_020633084.1:1604-1976 GCF_003573695.1 Papaver somniferum
GTTCATTTTAGCAGTGGCCTTCAGACAGATATGTGAAACATTGATCATTTGGTCAACATCAACACCATCTATGTTTTTCTATATCCATCTCTTAATCTTTCCATGTGATTAGTTTGACTCCGGATATGATGTCCATAGTGCAACTATCTGAGTAGAGCTCTGTCACTTATATATGAATTTTAGTATGCTTGAGTGCAAACTCGTGTACATCAATTGGAATTTCGCAACAGGGTACTTCCTCTTGTAGTCAATAAGTATGCCAACCAAGGAGATTCTTTAGTGCCTTCCAAGGTTCGTTGTAGATAGCTAGGGTCTGGAGTACTAAGGTTTTGTAGGTATATCTCTTGTAAGCCCTCCCGAGACTATAACTCG
>NW_020633085.1:0-317 GCF_003573695.1 Papaver somniferum
GTCTCCGCTATTAAAAACCCACAAATGGGCATTGACATCCAATGTTCTTCGGTAATGATAAAATCCCCATGCAAACGACGTTCGAAATGCAATGTACTCTGGTGCCACCCTTGCATCTCCTCTTGCACCTGTTCTCATCATTGTCTTATAGAAATCTTTGTTTTTACATAGGGTTTGTAACATTCGTTGCCGAATATCATTAACTTCATTTTCAGGGGGCACATGATTGTTCTCTTCCTTAAAAGGACCAAGTTGTTCCGCCGTGACGTGATATCCACAATTTCCATCACCTTGCACGTCGTCCATTGCAACAATAT
>NW_020633085.1:517-798 GCF_003573695.1 Papaver somniferum
AGATTGGATCCAACTCATCATCCTACGGTCGCTCATTCATAGAGCATCAAAATCTGAAGTCTCTGCCAAACACCACAGCGCATAAATTCCAAGCCTTCAGATTAGGTTGTAGTTGAATCCAACGATCGCTTCTAGGCCTGCACATCAAACCCAGATGCTTCCGCTTAACACTACAACACCTAACTCCATCTGGCGCCATTAGTTTCGTTGTATATCTGCATCCAACGGTCGCTGCCAGCATCTTCACTTTTATCCGTTAGATCAATCTTCATCTCCACATC
>NW_020633085.1:809-1210 GCF_003573695.1 Papaver somniferum
AATACCTATACCCAAAAACCAAACAAACCCTAACCTATTTTCTATCGGGCTCCTTCTTCTTCCTCCCCTCTTCTTCACTGCAAACCCCATGACCACCACCTGCTCCGCCACCCACTCCATCTGCCACCACCACCAGCTCAATACGAGCTCTCAAATCACTCAACAACCCTAACCCACATCATTACTTCCCCTTTCACCAACTCTATGTCCTCCTAATCACTCAATTTCACGCCTCTCCCATGTCAGGAACCCTAGAGGTGAAATTGACAAATTAGGTGAAATAGAGTTGCAATTGGAGGCGTGGATAACATCAGGAGAACAATTAGAGGCGTGGGTCGAAGTCAGAAGCAATCATCAGTGGTTAGGTAAAACTAATTCCAATTTATCACCAAACCCTAATT
>NW_020633085.1:1410-1769 GCF_003573695.1 Papaver somniferum
ACCAAGTTTTTGGCGCCGCTGCCAGGGACTTGGCATTGTGTGGTTGCTGTTTTTCCTTGCTTTCTTTTGCTGCTATTCACTTGCATATCTTGCATTTAGTATAATCATTTAGTGTAAGCATTTATCCCATCATAACTTGCATTCATTACTGCATATTCATCTTTGCATTGCATACTCATTGCATCTTGCTGTCCTGATTGCTTATTAGTCATCTTTACATTCTTGCAGTCAATCTTGCATTACAGTTCTTGTTCACTGCCTTTCTTTGCTGTCCTTGACATTTTTTTTGAGTGACCAGGTACTGTGACCTTGCTGTGAGGCTGAGAACAAACCTCTGGTGCTGTTGTGCTGCTGTGAAG
>NW_020633086.1:0-727 GCF_003573695.1 Papaver somniferum
TTCGAGTCTTTTCGTGTGTGTATTTTTCGAATGTACACTCGAAACTTTTCAAAGTAGAAAATCTTATTTATGAGGCCTAGACTTCAAAATTTGGCTAAATTATCAAGATCATGTGGGTCTGTAGACCAACATGTCCTGATCATTAGCATGTTTCCAATAAAAATAGATACCTGTTGAGCTAAATTATAGCGTTCGAGTCTTTTCGAGTGTGTATTATTCTAACGTACACTCGAAACTGCTCTAAGTAGAAAATCTTGTTTATGAGGCCTAGACTTCAAAATTTGGATAAAATATCAAGATCATGTGGCCTATAGACCAACGTGTCCTGATCATTAGCATGTTTCCAATAAAAATAGACACCTGTTGTGCTAAATTATAGCGTTCGAGTCTTTTCGAGTGTGTATTATTCGAATGTACACTCGAAACTGCTCTAAGTAGAAAATCTTGTTTATGAGGCCTAGACTTCAAAATTTGGATAAAATATCAAGATCATGTGGGTCCATAGACCAACATGTCCTGATCATTAGCATGTTTCCAATAAAAATAGACACCTGTTGAGCTAAATTATAGCGTTCGAGTCTTTTCGAGTGTGTATTATTCGAATATACACTCGAAACTTGTCTAAGTAGAAAATCTTATTTATGAGGCCTAGACTTAAAAATTTGGCTAAAATATTAAGATCATGTGGGTCTATAGACCAACATGTCCTGATCATTAGCATGTTTCC
>NW_020633087.1:0-241 GCF_003573695.1 Papaver somniferum
AAGTCCTAGTGAAAACAAATATATTTCACTACTCGTCACTGCCCTTCATTAGACAAATCGGCAAAAAAAAATGGCAAAAAAACAAAAAAGACAATCAACATAAGGACTTCCCAAAAGGTCACCCATCTTTGTACTACTCTGTCCCAAGCACGCTTAACTCCAGAGTTTTGATGGGTTCTGGTGCATTAGTGCTGGTATGATCAATTGCTGAAAGGATCTTACTAGTTTTACTACTTAACAC
>NW_020633087.1:441-749 GCF_003573695.1 Papaver somniferum
TTCTGGTGCATTAGTGCTGGTATGATCGATTGCTGAAAGGATCTTACTAGTTTTACTACTTAACACGTCTCCAATGTGTTGGCTCAATCCGTCTAACGCCTATTAATTCTTCGTGGAAATTCCGATCAGGACAAGTGATGACTATTTGGAAACCTTACGGCGAGGAGATTGTTTTGGAGAAGTCATTATGAACAATTAACATCTTTTTAATAATTTTTTTAAGTGAAAATACATTAAAAATGCATTATAATATTCAATTAAATGCCCGGCGTCCGGGTTTTCAACAAATTAGGAAATAATTCAAAAGA
>NW_020633088.1:0-1000 GCF_003573695.1 Papaver somniferum
ACAATAGAAGAAGGATGAAAGACCATGCAGAACTAATCCAAATCCTAACAAATTTCATCTATCTTGAATCAAATAGAAAGAAAAAGCCAACACAAAAGAACAGAGTTCATAAAAATGTTGAATTTTAAATACGTTAACTCAAAAAAGTCTAAACACTTCATTATAAGTAAGAAATTGATTTCTGAGACTAAATTGTAAATTAGATAAACTCATCTTTAACAGAAAAAGTTTGAAAAATGTATTGTAATTACAATTAATATGTTCTAAGGCAATACGTCTAGTAAAAATTGCATTTCTATGTACGTTGATTCAAGAAAATATGAAGGAAGTCAAATTTCACAATAGAAGAAGGATGAAAGACCATGCAGAACTAATCCAAATCCTAACAAATTTCATCTATCTTGAATCAAATAGAAAGACAAAGCCAACACAAAAAGAAAGAGTTCATAAAAATGTTGAATTTTATATACGTTAACTCAAAAAAGTCTACACATTTTCAAATCCTAACAAACTTCATTTCTGAGACTAAATTGTAAACTAGAAAAACTCATCTTTAACCGAAAAAGTTTGAAAACTGTATTGTAATTACAATTAATATGTTCTAAGGCAATACGTCTAGTAAAAATTGCATTTCTATGTACGTTGATTCAAGAAAATATGAAGGAAGTCAAATTTCACAATAGAAGAAGGATGAAAGACCATGCAGAACTAATCCAAATCCTAACAAATTTCATCTATCTTGAATCAAATAGAAAGACAAAGCCAACACAAAAATAAAGAGTTCATAAAAATGTTGAATTTTATATACGTTAACTCAAAAAAGTCTACACATTTCGTTATTAGCCAGAAATTGATTTCTGAGACTAAATTGTAAACTAGCTAAACTCATCTTTAACAAAAAAAGTTGGAAAAATGTATTGTAATTACAATTAATATGTTATAAGGCAATACGTCTAGTAAAAATTGCATTTCTATGTACGTTGATTCAAGAAAATATGAA
>NW_020633089.1:0-290 GCF_003573695.1 Papaver somniferum
ATTTTTATTTATTTTTTTTCTTTTCTTTGGACTGGACAATTGGGACATTATTTTTATTTATTTTTTTAAACCCTACGGAAGGGTTATATATATATAAAAAAAATTATATATAAACTGTGTGCAGGGAAGGACGACGATTACTATATCGTCTCGGCCCCATCGAAACACTCGCGAATCTCCTGTAAGCGAGTTACTGTATTCCTTAAGGTGATTCATTGATTGAGGACGAATTTGGACTGTTTTTAAATTCCTAGTAAAGGGCAAGGCCTGGCCAATACAAGATAAGGGTT
>NW_020633089.1:356-522 GCF_003573695.1 Papaver somniferum
ACAAGGTAAGGGTTCAGATTTCATCACCGCCCCCTTCTTGCCCGCCTTAGGAAAACGAAACCTAACGCGAACCCAAGCTTAAAATTTGGAATAGAACAAGACCGATAGGGTAACGAGCTTAATAGGAAACTCGTTCGAAAAATATTGGTTGCTCTTTAAGCACACT
>NW_020633089.1:722-1000 GCF_003573695.1 Papaver somniferum
TAATTATTCACCTATTCAAAAGGACGAGGATTTGACTAGAGATACCCTCGTTTTAGACGATGTAGTATTTCCTGTCTACGAAGCCGATGATAGTTTTGAGGAAAGAGTTTATTCGGAGAATGTTGTTTTAGAGTCTAGAAGTTTAGAAACATTAGACTTAAAAAAATAAAATGAACTCGGAGAAATGAGTGAGGATGAACCCGACTTAAAAGAATCAATTGACCATTTTCAGGAATCCGATGACCTAGAAATTAGGGAAGTTGTGACTAGTCTTTCTA
>NW_020633090.1:0-421 GCF_003573695.1 Papaver somniferum
GATCTCACCCACAACTAAGATTTGCTACGACCAAAATCGCAGGCTTTAACAATAAACAAATCTGTCTCACACAAACAAGTCTATCAAAGGATCAATCTGTCTCCCACAGAAAAACCCTAAAAGTTTTTGTTCCGTCTTTTGATAATAATCAAGGTGAACAGGAAGCAATTGATAATCCAGTCTTATATTCCCGAAGAACAACCTAGATTAATCAATCACCTCACAACAATCTTAACGTATGGTACCGAAATAAGATGTCGTGGAATCACAAACGATGAGACGAAGGTGTTTGTGATTACTTTATATATCTTTCCTATCGGAAAACTCTCACGATCTCAAGCCAATCAATATGATTTTACTCGTACGATAGAAGATGCAAGATCAGATCACACAACTACAATAAAAGTAGTATCGGTCTGGC
>NW_020633090.1:621-1258 GCF_003573695.1 Papaver somniferum
GCAGATCATCAAACTCGATACGCCCGCTTAACACCATAGTACCAGAAACATATAACCCAAACAAACTACCCCTTCTTCTTTCTTCCATCGAGCTCTCCTTCACCACCATACCCTGTTTGCAGAACCACCACCACCTACTCTGCCGTACCAGTTCCATCGCCACCTCCTTCTCCATCAACAACTCCCCACAACAACCACAATCCATCATATCCCTCAATACCCCCATCACCTATTAATCTATTTCAACAACTCCACCATCCTCATCACTGTTAGGGTTGGATTTGGTGAATTAGGTTGATAGATGAAGCAATTGGCGCGTGGGAATGGAGCAGGAAGAGATTACAAGGTATGGGTCGACATCAATTGGAAGAAATTGCATCAATTTAGGTGAGGTTCAACAACCCTAATTTCAACGGAATTTTGGGGATTTGGGGAAAATTGGGTGTATGAACCCTAAACTGAAATTGGGTATAAATAGATGGTGTTAGTGTGTGTTAGAGGAGGAGACTGGGTTAACCAGTTTCATGCTTAAGAGGCCTGGACTAGCCAGGACCTCAACTGTCATGTTTTAGTTCAATTTGATGCTTTGTTTTATGTTCATGTTCCACTTGCAATTTCAATTCCAGTTCTTTATCAC
>NW_020633090.1:1458-1849 GCF_003573695.1 Papaver somniferum
TTGATTTGATTGATAATGATATGCCTATTCTTCTACCTAAGTCACAATCTGATGGCCTTCCACCCAACCTAGATTTGGTTTGTAACAAAAATTTTAAACCAACTTTTCTGAAAATTCCTAACCTAGGTTTGGAACTGTGTGCTTCCCAAGTCCTCTTGGACTATTTTGCTTCAAAATATAACACTTTTAAAGAGCCACAGTTGGAATGCATTTCTTTGCCCATCCCGAAAACAGTCCATTATGAGTTAGACCTTTTGAATCCTGAACCCCTAAAATTAAAAGATTTTGTGCTTAAAAGTAAACCTGTTGAACAATTTAGGTTTAGGGGTGATTCATTCGGTTTTTCACACTCACTCCCGTTTAAGTCCAATTTTAGTGTTTTGAAACTTTC
>NW_020633091.1:0-601 GCF_003573695.1 Papaver somniferum
TTTTTAAGTCAAGGAAGAAATCAAAGAGAAGAATTAATTGTCAAGGTTCTATGAGGTTCGAGAGTTTATCATCAACAGTTGAAGACCGAAGAAGACGTTTTTTCTACTGAGCACTACGAGAGAGTCGAAGAAAGATGCATTTTGGTTGCCTTGTTAGTCCGCTTTCAATCTGGCACAAGATCTTTCTAGCACTGGTTTAACTCATCACACGTAATTAGTCCAGCTGTGTAGCAGATGTCCCTCTCATCTTTATCTCTCTCCTAATCTTATCCAGCTGTAAATCAGCGGACGCATCTTACAATGTTTATCTAGCTGTGTAGCGGATATCTCTTTATCTATCAGTGTTGCGGATGTGTCTCCCCTTTTCTTTAGTCAGCTTTAGAGCTGGCACCTTCAATTTCTCTAGCATTCTAGTTACTTGGAGATAAGTTGAGAATATGTATGTCCTCATAGCTCTTTGGATATTTGTGACCAAGTAGAAGTCATGGTTTTCTGGGTACACCTCTGGTAAACCCTCCCGAGATTAACTCGGTTTTATTTTTATTAGTTTTGGTCGAGGACTAGCATATAATAAGTTTGGGGGTATTTGATAGACGCATTT
>NW_020633091.1:650-1000 GCF_003573695.1 Papaver somniferum
TCGAGGACTAGCAAATAATAAGTTTGGGGGTATTTGATAGACACATTTTTGTGTCTAAATTGTACTCAATGTCTCTATTATTAGTGCTCGATTTTTGTACTAATTTTGATGCTTTGTGTGTTTGTAGGTGTTTTTGTAGAAATACACTTGTGTGGAAAAAGTTTCTCAAAAAGTGTTATTTGGACCCCCGGAGAAAAGTACTAAAGGCACCCTCATTTTAGATAAGGGCACCTCCGGAGCACCCGGTGTTAAAGGCACCCGAAAAATGGATTCCAGGCACTTCTTCATGTTTTGAAAATTGAAATTGGCGGGAAAATAGTCACAGTTGCTGGCAGAATTTTCGATCGAAT
>NW_020633092.1:0-346 GCF_003573695.1 Papaver somniferum
TGGTAATTTCACCATCTTGCATTTGACAGGATCGATGGCATCGTCAAACCATTCAAAGTACTGACAGGTTGGAATTGAACACTTCAAAAACATTTTTTCGTTTGTTTCTTTTGCTTTTGAACACAATAGTTGCCTTATACCATTACATTGTATATATTTTCACCTGGAATAAATCCAAGGACATACCTTTGGATCATGAATTCCCTGTGCACAGATAGAACATGGAATTAGGGGTTGTTTTAATCTTAATCTTACCTTGCTGCTGCTACTGCTGCCTGGAGAGTTTACTTCATTTTGGCTCATGTCTTATTTATTTTTATTTTTTTGATCTGTTGAGTATGACAAA
>NW_020633092.1:357-1000 GCF_003573695.1 Papaver somniferum
AGTTGACTCGATACTGGTTTGGTTACGAACTCAGACGAGGGTTAAGTCGTCTTTTACCTAGCAGGTTAACTGCCACATAGCCAGTTAACTACCTAAATCCGTTTTTTGAAAAAAACGGGATGGAAAATGTCAATATCGGCCAGTTTATATAAAGATTCAAAAAAACGGCCAGTTTCTTAAATATGGTTCAAAAAGGTGGTTACTTTATTAAAAAGCCCAATTTTTTTTTTCAAAATATCTTGTAATTTCGTTTTAGGTAAAGCGATACTGTTTTTATCAATAATGTTTATTATATACATACCAGAAAAGCGATATTTTTAGTAACTTCCTTTATTATATTTTGTAACTTCGTTTCAGGAAAAACGATATTTTTAGTATTGTCCCACTTGAATTATATCAATAATGTTTATTTAGCAAAAGCATACTAAAAAATTTCCATGTTTTCTCTTTTACTGATAAGCAAATCGGCTTCAATTTTTGAATATTCGATCAAAAAGGAAGTAAAAACTAATAAATTAAACAAGTAATCTGGAGGATCGAGGGTTCATGTATAAATAATTTTAATTCCTTGATGCTTTCGTAAACCTTAAATAAACAACTAATTTAGAACGAAGTGACTATCATTTATTCCAGAAAAATAAGT
>NW_020633093.1:0-203 GCF_003573695.1 Papaver somniferum
AATACAAGAAGGTTGACTGGCTCTAGTTGGGTACATATAATCCTTGAGGGTACGGGGTTCTCCCATTGTTTCTGGTTGATCTGGACTGTCTCCCTCAGAACTTAGAATTTCGATAGGTTCGTCTGGGTTAATTCTAACAAGTCTGTTTGTTTGGTCTCTGTAGGTCACAATCATGTCCTAGTAGGTACCTTAACTAACATGTT
>NW_020633093.1:403-634 GCF_003573695.1 Papaver somniferum
AAATGGGTTTGGGTGAGGGTTTTGGGCCTTGGGTATGCCAAGCCCATATCTTCTTTAAGAACAATTCTTCCTTCTTGAGCCCATTCCTAGCTTTTTGGTCTTGTGCGCACCATTCTTTGCGGCTCCCTTGCGTAATTTCTTCCGGCTTTTCACCACTCTTCAGCTCTTTTCCGCTCCGCAATTCATCCAGACTTTATTTATTACCTAAAAATGCAAAATTAAGTAAGAAAA
>NW_020633093.1:645-1000 GCF_003573695.1 Papaver somniferum
AACTTTATTTATTACCTAAAAATGCAAAATTAATTAATAAAAATATTTATTCTTGAAAACAATGAAAATGCAGAATATGGGATAAAATGTAGAATTAATGCGCAAAAGATGAGTTAAATGCCAACAAAAAGGGATAAATATATACAATATTTGGCACTCATCACTACGTGAGGCTGAAGGGCAAAGAAGCTATAAGAAGAACACTATGATTGCGAAATCTGTTGATACTGAAATAATATTTGAGATAGAGCAACCAGATCCAAAGCTCTTGTTGATGACGGACAGATAAATCAACATGAAGAATTATTCCATGTCAAGATTCAAGTAAAACAAAACATTGTTGAGGCCATCGTTG
>NW_020633094.1:0-566 GCF_003573695.1 Papaver somniferum
TTGTTCTCTGTTCCAATATAAAGTCCCTTGCAAGATTAATCTATACCTAGCAAAATGCCAAATCCCAGTCCAAAACTCCACTGGCACCCATTTGCAAACTCGGGCCATTCTAATTAAAATCGAACTCCTTCTCACACTCGCAACACCATCACTTTCCATATTCAGTCAGAGCATCTAACTCTTCACCCCAGTACGTAGTTGCCATGGTTCGTGCAACTACTCCAATTTAGACCCAACTCCTCAGACAGACTACCATTAACCAACACCAAAACCGAAACCAGAGCTCGTTTTCCAGTAACAAGTACCGGGTCGAGCGGAGATAAACCGCGTATCGATCTTATCTCCAGAGATGCGGCTAAAGTTTTTACACCGGATGCCTGCAGGTCTAGGCGTAACTTTCCCGAAGGCAAGAGTAATTCCTTAACACATCCAGCGTCTTGTTCTCTTTCGGTACAGAGGGTGCAGTGGGTATCACTTCAGTGGGATTACGCGTTCGCGACCATTGAGGTGATGTATACACATATTCCGTGTCCCGGCTGCAGGGCTACTGGGGGGGGGGGGGGGGG
>NW_020633094.1:628-1000 GCF_003573695.1 Papaver somniferum
GGGGGGGGGGGGTTCCCCCATTCACAATCCCGCGAGCTACAGAGCTACTGGAGGGGTCTCCCCCATTCACAATTCTGCTATGGTTGTTTACGTGTTCGCGGTTTAGACAATCCTACTAATAAAATTGACAAAATTCAAAGGTAATAGGGTCAACTCACGTACCTCATGTACATACCTCCTTCACGTGAATCGCGGATTTCCACACATTTCTGTCGAGCGCCAACTCTCTCTCCAAGCCTCGGTCAATCAGGTCCCGTTTAATCCGTTCCTCCCATGTGAGTTTCGGTCGTCCCGGATTCTTCATTCTACCTTCCATCCGTGTGATGCGTCCTAACCGAACTGGGGCGTCCGGTGGTCTTCGTTAGAGATTCC
>NW_020633095.1:0-514 GCF_003573695.1 Papaver somniferum
TTTTTTTCATTTTGTCATAAAATGTCTCTCTCGGAAATTTCATTATGATATCGTTCTTGTACCTTTGCCAATTTTATTGACAAAATGGGGGAGAATTAATATGTAGTTCATACTACAAATACATGTGGTTCTCGGATCATTATGTAAGGGGGAGTAGTTTCCATGTGAGATGGAGTATTGACCAAGGGGGAGTGATTCATATCACCATAGTATTATTGTTGAAGTTGTGATACAATTGAACTTTGACACTGTGTAATAATATTATGACACTGTATAACAATGATCGAGACCGATGCTTTCTCATTTTTATAGCTACGGATCTTCAACAACGGTGATGCTAAACTTACAACCTTTGGGATCATTGGATTACTTGGAAGTGACGAAGATTTCGAGGAATGTTGAAGATTAGACATGTGGAATAGGAGCTACTAAAGTTTCTTTATCTTTTTTGTATTCCATATGTATTGATAGTTTTGTCACTAAAATTGACAAAGGGGGAGATTGTTAGAGCATT
>NW_020633095.1:558-1000 GCF_003573695.1 Papaver somniferum
TCAAGGACTTCATGGCGATTCATCATACAAGTAGAAGAACTACTCAAGGAACAGGTGGAACTTCTCGAAAAAAAGGTATGTGAAGACTTGAACTTATCTATCACTCAAAAGTCTATCTACTCTATCTCCTACTCTTTGAGACAAGAAGTCGTATGCTATATATATAAACTTGGATTATACATATTTGGTATTTCAAGCCGAGTACACCTCTCCTATCTATATCTCGAAATGTGTGTTGGTAAGATTTTCGCTTCGATCAAGTTTATCTTTACCATGTGACGAAAGTCATGATATGTTTCAATCATCTTGAAAATTGCTTTGACGAGAAATGGTGTAACAACTATATAACGTCCTCTAAGAATGTTTCAATGATTGAAATGAGAGTTTAGATTACATAACCAATGGTAGACATAAGCATTGTTGTGAAAACACATTTATGTAT
>NW_020633096.1:0-551 GCF_003573695.1 Papaver somniferum
CAACCAATTAATTCAAATCATATTTCAATTAAAATTAATGCAAAAGTCTTAAAAAGAATTAAATAATTTTACCCATGTATGACACTCGTCTTCCTCCGTCGTCCCAGTGTTGAGGATTAGCTCATCACGTCGAAAACACACTTAAAATATTTATTCATGGCTCAAAAAGTGGTTTACAAATGATGAAAATGTGAGAAAATTATTAAAGCAGTGATTTTCTTTTCTCTCCCAAACTCCCCCCAAATGTGCTCTCTAGCTCTCTATTTATACACACAAATACACATCACTCAAATATATTCTTCCATAACTCCAAAATTTTCTTCTTTTTAATTAAAAATATCTTCAGGAAATTTTCCTTCTCTTTATTCTATATATGTCTTTACTAAACCCATATCTTCTTTAATTCGCAGAATAAAATCCAAGATAAAATCTTCTAAGGATATCTTTCTTGTTTAATACAAGATAACTTCATTTTTCTTCAAAACTTCATGTTTGTAAGGCAAGAAGATATTCTTATCTTAAAGATAATAAATCCTTTACCGTTGAAACCA
>NW_020633096.1:562-1000 GCF_003573695.1 Papaver somniferum
TTTCATGTTTGTATGGCAAAAAGATATTCTTATCTTAAAGATAATAAATCCTTTACCGTTGAAACCAAATTTCCCTCCAATTTTTCTTTTCAAATCAAGGAAGAAGATGGAGCCCCCTTAACCAGTAATGGGGTGCGATTAGCAGTTGGCTCCCTGGGGTGCCCCTTATCAGTTAGGTGCCCCTTATCCAAAACTGAGAGTCCGAATAACATGTGTCCTCCGGGTGCCTATACCAACTTTTCGAGCCGAATTTTCCAAAAATGTTTATTTTTCAAAAATACATATAAACACATAAAACACCATAATAAGTAGAAAATCGAGTACCAACAATACTGAAAATTGAGGACAATTCGGTCACAAAAATGTGTTTATCAAATACCCACAAACTTATTATTTGCTAGTCCTCGAGCAAATCTAATCTAGAAAAATAAAAAATCA
>NW_020633097.1:0-307 GCF_003573695.1 Papaver somniferum
AAATTATAGCGTTCGAGTCTTTTCGAGTGTGTATTTTTCGAATGTACACTCGAAACTACTCTAAGTAGACAAATCTTGTTTATGAGGCCTAGGCTTCAAAATTTGGCTAAAATATCAAGATCATTTGGGTCTATAGACCAACATTTCCTGATCATTAGCATGTTTTCAATCAAAATAGATACCTCTTGAGCTAAATTATTGCGTTCGAGTCTTTTCGAGTGTGTACTTTTCGAATGTACACTCGAAACTGCTCTAAGTAGACAAATCTTGTTTATGAGGCCTAGATTTCAAAATTTTGCTAAAATAT
>NW_020633098.1:0-376 GCF_003573695.1 Papaver somniferum
ATGCCTGGACTAGCCAGTGCTTCACCCAAGAGGACTGGAATAGACAGTGCCTCAAGGGTTAGTTTTTACTTTAAATGATGTTGTACATTTCAATTGTTTTTATCCTATCCATGCTTTGATCTTGTTGTGCTTGAATTGTCTAGGATTGAACATCCTTTTAGGTTGTTAAAACACTAAGCAAGCTTCTCTGCGAGTAGTTGCAGTGTGAGAGCCCCAATTACTACAAGGTTTAGAATTATCTTAGTGCCTTTAGCCTCCTTTCTAGACCAACCCTTAGATGAACAGCCGGCTTTGAACCGCAACTGTCATCTAGTTATTCAGAAAGCCTAGAAGCTGACTGATAACTAACAAGGGACAAGAACATAGCTGGAGGACC
>NW_020633098.1:387-826 GCF_003573695.1 Papaver somniferum
ATCTAGTTATTCAGAAAGCCTAGAAGCTGACTGATAACTAACAAGGGACAAGAACATAGTTGGAAGACCTGCCTTTATTTCTTTATCACTTCCCTTGGCTAACAGCCTTGGTTTATTTTTCTTTGTTCCTTTGCCACTGTCATTCACTGCTTCTTTGGTTCACTGTCACTTGTTTCTTCACTTCAATACACACCCAAGTCCCTGAGGACAAACCCTGCCTTGCACACTCACTACAACAGACCCTGTGCACTTGCAGGTATCATTTCTGTGACTCTTTTAGAGAGACACCAAGTTTTTGGCGCCGTTGCCGGGGACTGGTGCTGTGTTGAAGTTGTTTTCTTGCTTACATTCCTGCATCATAACTTGCATATTCATCTTTGCATTGCATTCCTGCATGAGCATTTAGTGTAGCATCTAGTGTAATTTTCCTGTTCTTTGT
>NW_020633098.1:837-966 GCF_003573695.1 Papaver somniferum
TCATGATCATTTAGTGTAGCATCTAGTGTAATTTTCCTGTTCTTTGTAGCTTGCTCTTAACTGATAACTCTGTTGAGTAACAGGTGCCTTCTCCAACTGACCTGTTGCTTGCCAAGGACCTGTTGCTGC
>NW_020633099.1:0-576 GCF_003573695.1 Papaver somniferum
GCAGTAGAAGATTGTTTGGGTCCAAGTTTCTTCTTCTTCAACACCTACAAACCAGTATACATCCCACAAAGGCTCATTTTTTCCCTCACTTCAAAAATGAAAATTATTTCAAGCAAGGAAAAAGGGGCAAATAGAATAGAGAATATAAGAAGAAACTATACCTTGGCAGCAGCATCACTCTTCGTTGGATGGGTAGCACCAGAAACCTCCTCCTCATCTCCATCAACGACATCAAGAGTATTAGGAAAATTCATGCCCGCGAAATTCGGACGCCAAGGATAGAAATCTCCATAACGAGCAGGAGGAGTTTCACGAGGCTTGCTATTTTTCAGAAGGACGTCAACCGCGTGGACCCGGAATCCATCCATAAGCCCAAGGACCAACTACCTCAATAACAGTAGCATGCCATTCATAATCATGGTCATGCTTAATCCTTTCACGAGCAGGAAAGAGTTTCCGTTTAGCAGATCCCTCAGTACCAGGAACATACTTCAGCTTGGCATCACTCACCTCACTCAAAAGACGAATTTCACCACGGGGAGCAGCAATATTACGAAGACTAACACTCCACGGCTT
>NW_020633099.1:587-1000 GCF_003573695.1 Papaver somniferum
ATCATTCACCTCACTTAAAAGACGAATTTCACCACGGGGAGCAGCAATATTACGAAGACTAACACTCCACGGCTTACGGTTTCTGCTGTTGAAATAATCCCCAAAAGAACTATTAAAATTCTGAGGAGTGTACTACTCTCTCTCAGCAGGATTTGGAACATAGCAGGTCATCATAGTCTCTCCCTTGCTTCGCAGGTAACATTCCTTCAGTGAACGAAGATAATTCCCAGATAGTTGTGACACGGAACGATTATGAGTGTTCGTGGAAGAGCCTTCGCGACTAGCCAACACGTCATAATAAAAGGAGTCACCCGACTTATATAGGGGCAACATGAGACCCGCCTCGAAGGCTCCAACCGTAGTCAACAGATGAAACTCGTCAAACTGATACTTAACAAGGAGCTCGTAAGTGA
>NW_020633100.1:0-479 GCF_003573695.1 Papaver somniferum
ATGTCATATAAATTGGTATAACAAAGACGTGCGGATTTAATATCTACCTATCTTCCTTAGGGGTAGTATTAGCTTTGTTATTATAATGTCAACAACGACATTTTCAAGGATTGAATGTAAGCAGTTTTAATGTGTTGTTGAATCGGGAATCAAGCGGATTGTAATGAATTCTTGTAATTTGTTTATCCATATGATGTAAGAGTTTTGTCACTAAAATTGACAAAGGGGGAGATTGTTAGAGCATTTCTGGTTGAACCCACCAAGCGTTGGTATGTCAAGTTTGGTTGTCATATTTTAGTGAATCAAAACTCATGTTAAGAGTTGCTTGATTATGTACTAGAGTGAACCTCGTATAGGTTAGCTTGAAAGTATTAGGATATGAGACATTACAAGTATTGCGAAGTCTTGAAGATGTGAAGAAGCAAGGAGCTACAACGACAACAATCATCCTTCCACTTGAGTTTAGTGATATTTGACTT
>NW_020633100.1:553-1000 GCF_003573695.1 Papaver somniferum
TTGAAACCGTTTCATTCCCTAACTATCTTTCAAGTCGTGCATATTGAAAACATAACTGCGGAGCATATTTGAACTCTAGATAGACATAGTATTAAAGAATACAATACGAGGTTTATTGCTTAACTTTTGAACTTTGTAGATAAGACATTGCCGTAATCATTTGAATGTTATTATGATTATGTATGGGTATGAGGTGAGGATTTCATCCTAGGGAACAATGTTTACATGTACTCTAAGGAAGTAAGTTCATAAACTTGTTTGTGGACCGAAAAGGAAATTGCCAGGTGTTATTGGTTTTGTTATTCATTGCATATCTTATGAACAACCAATATGTGTGATAGAGTATAACCGCTCACAACTTGTTGTGTTCTTGGTAGAACTATTCACAAAGTCCTGACTTTTGTATTGGTATAACTTTTATTAGTAAAACCAATCTTAAGTAATCAC
>NW_020633101.1:0-228 GCF_003573695.1 Papaver somniferum
TCCCATATGCCAAATTACCAAATTTTAGGGTTCATTTTGCCTGTTTCATATATAATCATCTTCGAATTTGTTCGTCAAATAATTATTAAATGACTGATTAACATTACCTGTTTTGGTACTTCAGAGTGGATGCAATTGATCCAGCACTAAGAAGGTCAGGGCGTTTTGATGCTGAAATTGAAGTTACAACACCTACCGAAGAGGAGCGCTTTCAAATCCTCCAGGTAT
>NW_020633101.1:428-664 GCF_003573695.1 Papaver somniferum
GTTTTTTGAAAAAAACGGATGGAAAAGGTCAATCTCGGCCACTTTATATAAACATTCAAAAAAACGGCCATTTTGTGAAATAAATTACAAAAACATGGCCACTTTATTAAAAAGCCCATATAATTTCCCCAACAAAAGTAATACTCTGTCACTGCCAACTGCTTGGCGTGAGTATCTGTCCACCTGGTCATTCACTATACGTCAGCACAGAAACTATCCACGTCACATGGCAACAC
>NW_020633101.1:675-1000 GCF_003573695.1 Papaver somniferum
CAACTGCTTGGCGTGAGTATCTGTCCACCTGGTCATTCACTATACGTCAGCACAGAAACTATCCACGTCACATGGCAACACGGTAATAACGCGTGAGCAGGATAGCAATTCTGGAACGTCACCACAGGTAAGAAAATATTTTCCCCTAGAAATTCCCGATCTGTGTTAACTAGAAGCGCAGTTCTATAAATAAACACGAGACACAACCTCTAATGGATCTGCCTCTTCTCACCACCACCACCGCCACCTCCTAAACCAGCTCCCTCTTTCATTTCTTCTAGGGTTTTGTTAGGGTTTTAGATTTTTCCCAATTTTTCATCCCAAT
>NW_020633102.1:0-368 GCF_003573695.1 Papaver somniferum
AGCTCATATTACTCAACTCTCAGATAATTAATGCTCCTAGACAGCATGCCTTCTAGTATAGAGCCATCAATTAATTATCTCTAATCCTTAAATTCATTAACTGAATATTCAGGAATATTCTACGTTCTTCATAATATTTTGTTACTTCAATTCGTGGTTCTTCCCAGCAGAATTCCATGGGTAAGTGATAAATATTCAATGTACGGGCATCTGAGCCGCTATCGAGTAAGCCCCTGGTGGGCCCGGAAAAGCGTCTAAAATTGAAGTGAAATGAAACGGGCCTACAGTAATACCGCAAGTGCACGGTCGTCAGTTGTAGCTCGTGCAAGTACGGGTCGATCCACAGAGACTGGGTGTGTTTGGAGTTC
>NW_020633102.1:568-862 GCF_003573695.1 Papaver somniferum
TAAGTAAGAAAATTATTTATTCTTGAAAACAATGAAAATACAGAATATGGGATAAAATGTAGAATTAATGCACAAAAGATGAGTTAAATGCCAAGAAAAATATATAGAAATATGCACTTTTAACACTCATCAGCCCCGACCAAAATGGTGCAAGTGTACTCAGCGATAATGCACTAACGAGCACCTGAATGCACGAATAAGCATTCCAAAATACGAAGGAACGATGAACATATGCAAAATAGGAAGAAAATAATATCTAGGGCGCTAGGGGACTGGACCCACCGTCCGGCCGGT
>NW_020633102.1:873-1000 GCF_003573695.1 Papaver somniferum
AACGATGAACATATGCAAAATAGGAAGAAAATAATATCTAGGGCGCTAGGGGACTGGACCCACCGTCCGGCCGGTGATGCCTTGACCAGTCCCACGCCCAATTCTATATTTTATCATATTTTTTATT
>NW_020633103.1:0-500 GCF_003573695.1 Papaver somniferum
CGATCACCATTGATCCCACACATTTCTAAGCTTCCTCCTACAGATCGACCCATCCTCTCATCTGACCGAATTGAATCTGGAACGGCCATTGTCTTGGTTTAGTCCGGAGTCCTAAAGATTGATCTCTCGAACTTAAAGCATTCCCTTATTGCAGTGCATCTGTGTGAGGATAAACATTTTGCTTGGTTCAAGGAGTCTCCTCCGTACGGTCATCTCCTCAATTCCGTAAAGACCAGCAATTCTTTTTTCCCCATCTACACATGTTCACCTTGATTTATCAAAAGATGGAACAAAAACTCGTAGGTATTTATGTGGTAGACATATTTATCTATTACCATAGAATTTTTTGTGTGGTACATATTTGTTTATTAAAGTCTTCGACTTTGGGTCGTAGCAACTCTTAGTTGTGGGTGAGATCAGCTAAGGGAATCAAGGGTGTAGTATCCTACTGGGATGAGAGACGTAAGGAGCGCAACTGTACCTTGGATCAGTGTGAGATT
>NW_020633103.1:511-1000 GCF_003573695.1 Papaver somniferum
CTGGGATCAGAGACGTAAGGAGCGCAACTGTACCTTGGATCAGTGTGAGATTGATTGGGGTTCAACTACAGTCCATACCGAAGTTAGTTTGTAGTAGGCTAGTGTCTGTAGCGGCTTAATACAGTGTGTGTTCAATCAGGACTAGGTCCCGTAGTTTTTCTGCATTTGCGGTTTCTGCGTTAACAAAACTTCTGGTGTATGTATTATTTCTTTTCCGCATTACATTTTGTTATATAATTAAAATATCACAGGTTGTGTGTTGAATCGATCAATTGGGAAATCCAACCTTTGGTTGTTGATTGAAATTGATTGATCCTTGAACATTGGTCTTTGGTACCGTTCAAGTGATTTCTCTTGTATTCAATTAGACTCGCAGATTTCTATTTGCTGGAGTAAGTATTGAATCGAGAAAGAGAGATATAACTCTTTGATATACTTTTACTAAGCTTGAGTATGACTGTCTAGTTGATTCTCTTAAAAGTATATTGG
>NW_020633104.1:0-305 GCF_003573695.1 Papaver somniferum
CACTAAGGACTTGGAGAGGAAAAAGCTTAAAGCGAAAAGAGAAGAAAAAAGGACAATTTTAGGATTTAATTTTTAATTTTTTTTAGAGTGTGTGAGGAAAACTGTAATTTTAATTTTTTTTTATTTATTTTGGACTTTGGTCTTTAAACAATTGGACTTTATTTTTTTTAACCCTACGGAAGGGTATTATTAAAAAAAAAAAATTATATAAATTGTGTGCAGGGAAGGACGACGATTACTATATCGTCTCGGCCCCTCGGGTTCGTACATGACATAGGAGTCGTGGCCCGAGTCGACTTCAACGG
>NW_020633104.1:316-615 GCF_003573695.1 Papaver somniferum
TTTTTTTTAACCCTACGGAAGGGTATTATTAAAAAAAAAAAATTATATAAATTGTGTGCAGGGAAGGACGACGATTACTATATCGTCTCGGCCCCTCGGGTTCGTACATGACATAGGAGTCGTGGCCCGAGTTGACTTCAACGGTTCATCCCCATCTGGTACGGGAGGTAAGTCCATTGAAACACTCGCGAATCTCCTGTAAGCGAGTTACTGTCTGCCTTAAGGTGATAATTGTTTGAGGACGAACCGGACTGTCTTTATTTTCCTAGTAAAGGGAAAGGCCTGGCCTAAACAAGATA
>NW_020633104.1:815-1000 GCF_003573695.1 Papaver somniferum
ACCCCCAGTCTCTGTGGATCGACCCGTACTTGCACGAGCTACAACTGACGACCGTGCACTTGCGGTATTACTGTAGGCCCGCGTTTTTATTTCGCTTCAATTTTATACGCTTTCCCGGGCCTACCAGCATGCCTTGGCGCGGAGATGTGGGTGGCATGGTTTTCCATTGGCACAGTGGTGCGGCT
>NW_020633105.1:0-362 GCF_003573695.1 Papaver somniferum
TTCAAAACACTAAAATTGGACTTAAATGGGAATGAGAGTGAAAAACCGAATGAATTACCCCTAAACCTAAATTGTTCAACGGGTTTACTTTTAAGCACAAAATCTAACAATTTTAGGGGTTCAGGATTTAAAAGGTCTAACTCATAATGGACTGTTTTCGGGATGGGCAAAGAAATGCATTCCAACTGTGGCTCTTTAGAAGTGTTATATTTTGAAGCAAAATAGTCCAAGAGGACTTGGAAAGCACACAGTTCCAATCCTAGATTAGGAATTTTCAGAAAAATTGGTTTTACAATATTGGTACAAACCAAATCTAGGTTGGGTGGAAGGCCACCAGATTGTGACTTAGGTAGAAGAATAGG
>NW_020633105.1:562-767 GCF_003573695.1 Papaver somniferum
CAGCCCAGCTGCTCTGATATTGTTGCAAAAACCCAGTTGGGCTTTGGTTCTTTTCCTTGGTGGCGTCCCAGCAGAGGAAAAACAGGTTCAGAACAGCAGGTCCAACAGCAAATGAAGTGAATCAAATGCAGATGCAAATGCTGTGCAGTGAAATGCAAAAATAGCTAAGAAAAACACAGATAAAACACAACACCTATCCCCGGCA
>NW_020633105.1:789-1000 GCF_003573695.1 Papaver somniferum
TGGTAGGCTTCTAAAAGGTCCTAAAAATTATCCCCGGCCAAAAACTTGGTGGGCCCGGAGATATGTATAAAATTAAGCGCAATAAAAACGGGGGCCTACAGTAATACCGCAAGTGCACGGTCGTCGGTTGTAGCTCGTGCAAGTACGGGTCGATCCACAGAGACTGGGTGTGTTTGGAGTTTTTAGCTAATTGGGTTCCTAAATTGCTGTT
>NW_020633106.1:0-112 GCF_003573695.1 Papaver somniferum
AACCTCCACCTTCTATCCCAACCAACCAAAGAACAAGCTAGTCAAGTTTCGTTCAGTATTCTAAAGTGATTGGCAATCGTAACTTCCTATCAAACACCTTGAAGATCGAGGC
>NW_020633106.1:213-361 GCF_003573695.1 Papaver somniferum
TTTTTAATTTTTTATTTTGATTTTTTCATTTTTTCATTTTTTTTTTTAACAAAAAGAAAGAGTTCAGTTTTCAATTATAGCATGTGATCGTGGTATCTATACCATACCCCCAAACCTAAACTAAACATTGTCCTCAATGTTCCAAAAT
>NW_020633106.1:561-827 GCF_003573695.1 Papaver somniferum
GCTGGTGAAGGTGGTGGCAGAGATGAAGGTGGCGATGGCAGGGCGTGGTGGTAATGGAGATGGCAGAGTTTTCTCTGCAGACGGAGTGGAGGAGAAGAACTCGATGTTTGGGAAGAAGGGTTTGTTTGGTTTAGGTCGATGGGTTCGATGGCTAGGGTGTTGAGCGGAATCATCTGAAGTTGATGCGCAACGAGAAGATCCGTTGGATAATCACTTACTAATTGAATCGAACGGCACGATGTAAACAAGCTCTGAGCGACCGTTGG
>NW_020633106.1:838-1000 GCF_003573695.1 Papaver somniferum
CGAGGAGATCCGTTGGATAATCACTTACTAATTGAATCGAACGACACGATGTAAACAAGCTCTGAGCGACCGTTGGATTAAGTGATACAACGAAGCTGACGGCTCCAGATGGAGTTAGGTGCTGTAGTTTTAGACAGGAGCTTCAGACTTTGATGTACTGGT
>NW_020633107.1:0-402 GCF_003573695.1 Papaver somniferum
TGCCACTTTCTTATGTTTATGGCTTTCGAGGGACGTGTTTGAAGACATCGGAACTTTGCTAAAGCCATTTATAATTATTTTTGCCATTAATATGGCTCAAGGGGAACAACTTCCCATAGGTAGTCTATTCTTGGGTTCTTTATAATCTAACCTGGACTCCTTGGTTATAGACTTCAGCGTTTCGAATGGCTTTATGAAAATTGAGTGCTACGCCAATACGATGTTTCTCCAGGCCTTGATATGGGAACGCTTCAAGAATTATGTCATTAATGTTTTGACCATTTTATTTTTAATGGGTGTTAATTGTGTGAGTTACATCATAATTAATTTTCATTAAACTATTTTGAAAACCTTTACTATAAATCATATTTTTGGTTGCAAAAATGAAAAAAAAGGAGAGTT
>NW_020633107.1:602-1000 GCF_003573695.1 Papaver somniferum
TTTATCTTGCTTCTATGAAATTTTGGAGTTAGTGATGAGTATGAGTATGTTGTGTTTCCAGTAAAATTTCTAAGGATTTTTTAAGTAACATGTATCAAATTTTACCCAACACCCCAAAGCAAGCAGACTCTCAATCTTGCTAGTTTTTAAAAGCATCGGATAAAACAAAATGTTTGAGAATTTTATAAGATATTCTTCGTATTTCACGTAGTCTAACTTGGTGACCAAAAATGGTATTTTCAGTGATGAATTAGGCGATGTTGTCTGCACGAAAAATGTTTGTTTATTCGTCCTCTATATTGTGCCAAAAGGATTTTGAAATTGAATCATTACTTTATGACTTGATTTTCATTAAACTATTTTGAAAACCTTTACTATAAATCATATTTTTGGTTGCA
>NW_020633108.1:0-507 GCF_003573695.1 Papaver somniferum
TGAATAGCCTGAATGTTGGATCTCTTTTTATTGAAATTAGCCATTGAGTGAAAATATGAAGAATTCCTATCTGCATCAAGAAACTTGTCACCTGCCTTTTGCATGAAGAATTCTTTCTGGATTATTAGCCACTGTTGAAGAGAAGAACTTAACTGTCGAATCAAAGGATGAGAAGCTGGCAAATTATCATCAAAACAACGCTGCAGTTGATTCTGAATATTATGAAGATTGCACTCAATATTCCCAAAAGAGAATTTTTTCCACATTTGCAACTGAAATCTAGTGAATTTTAACTTACTTGATAACTTAAAAGAAGGAGATCCATTAAATTGTTGTCGCCAACTTTGATTGATAGTGTCTTTACAAGAGGCCACTTGGAACCAGCACTTGTATAGCTTAAAAAGGAGTGTGTTTTCTAGCACTAGGAACAGTGTGTAACAAAATAGGACTATGATCTGAAGCAATGGGAACTAAATGTTGCAGATGAGCATTAGTATAATTATTAAT
>NW_020633109.1:0-378 GCF_003573695.1 Papaver somniferum
ACTTACCTCCCGTACCAGACGGGGGATGAACCGTTGTCGTCGACTCGGGCCACGACTCCTATGCCGTGTGCGAACCCGAGGGGCCGAGGTGATATTGTAATCACCGTCCTTCCCTGCACACAGTTTGTATTTAACTACCCTTCCGTAGGGTTTAAAAAAAAATAATAATAAAGACCAAGAGTCCAGTCCAAATTCCAAATAAAGTAAAGTGCAAAAGAAAAAGAAAAATAACCTAAAAAAAATATAAAAATCTCTCTCTCTTTTTTTTTTCTCTTTTCTATATATAAAACAGAAAAAATTCCTCTTTCGCTTTAAGCTTTTCCTTCCAAGGTCCTTAGTACTCCACTTCGAACCTGCAAATCAAAGACAAAAAGAAAC
>NW_020633109.1:403-633 GCF_003573695.1 Papaver somniferum
TCTTTCGCTCCTTTCGCTTTAAGCTTTTCCTTCCAAGGTCCTTAGTACTCCACTTCGAACCTGCAAATCAAAGACAAAAAGAAACGTAAAAAGGAAAAAAAAATAATAAACCTAAAAAAAAATTCTACCTAAGCACAGGTCCGCGTCGGCGGCGCTAAAAATTTGATGTATTTTCAAAAGTTGTTGTAGATTGTGGTAAAAGGGGTTCTTTTCGAACTTGTGAAGGGAAT
>NW_020633109.1:833-1000 GCF_003573695.1 Papaver somniferum
TTTTTTTTATATATTTATCCAAGTGAATTAAACAAAATAAATAATTAACGAAATTATAAATAAAAATATTACCAATCAAACATGAGTGAATAGATCCTCCATTGCCTCAATCACCAAGAATTTAGCCTCTCATCATGTTGGAAAAATACTCAAAAGATTTTATTGAT
>NW_020633110.1:0-621 GCF_003573695.1 Papaver somniferum
GTTGGATTATTGGACGTGTTTTAATGAGATTCAATGGCCTATTTTCATGGGATGGACGTGATATGGATATACAATGCTAATATGAGTGATTTCATGGGCTGAATTTGGCTAGAATAGCCGGAAAAAGGAAATCAAGGTTAAGTTACACACGGGTCCCTGTTTGGAGCTATTTTTGGAATTCTAGGGATATTAAAGTGCTACAAAACTTCCCAAAGATTGGTATCTATCTAAGGAAGAGTTTGAGATAAGTTTGGAATCCCAGAAACGCGTGAAACCATTTTTAGAAGAGATTATTGCCGTGACTGCCAAGAAACAAAAAAAGGAATTTAATTCAATTCAGGAGGTTTCTGAGTGATATAAAAGGATGGGTCGAGTCCAATAAATCAGAATCGAAGTCTGTCGAGAGTTTGGGGTCGATAGGAGAGCTCAGGGGGAGAGAATCGGAGATTACAGGAAGCCTGTCTCTGCTGCTGCTGCTGCTGAAGAACAAGCGTTGCAATGAAGAACAACGTCTCAAATTCGCAACAGTGCTACAATATTCTCTCTGTAACAGCTGAACAAGCACATTTATCTTCAGTTAGCCACACTTCCTGTAACAGTGAACTCTGTAACGCCAGTACG
>NW_020633110.1:632-1000 GCF_003573695.1 Papaver somniferum
CCACATTTATCTTCAGTTAGCCACACCTCCTGTAACAGTGAACTCTGTAACGCCAGTACGTCGTTGCATATTCACTGAATCATATCATCTCTTCAATAAAAACAACTTTTGAGCCATGATTTATTCTTTTGAGCCTGTTTTTGATATGAGAAGCTAAACCCCAACACTGGGATGACGGAGGAATCCCTATTTCATGCATGTGGTAATTCTAATTATTCTTTTATGATTATTTGCATTGATTTTTAATCGATTTATGATTTTTATTGAATGGGTGTGATTTCGTTTGATGGTGTATGCTTGGTCTATGTATTTTTGATACATCATGCTTTTGATTTACAATCATTGCTTTTCAAAAATCTACTTTTTGG
>NW_020633111.1:0-506 GCF_003573695.1 Papaver somniferum
AATGAACTCCCCCCCATAAAATGTCAATTCGAAAGAACAACAAAGGCGACCTTGCTTTTACAAGAAAAGAAGGATTTCTTTTGGATAACTCAAATCACATGAAAACATGAATTTGTATCCAAATTATTCAATTGAATTAACCACAAGAGAACCCGTGATTAATGCAATCGAAAAAATACAACCAAATTAATCACAAGAAAACCCACGATTAATTTAATTGGAATACACAACCAAATTAACCACAACATGATAAATTCAATTGGTCATGCTCGACATAAGAGAACTTACGGAGCAACAACTAAACTAACCACAAGAGAGTGATCAATTTAGTTGGTCATGCTCAAACATAAGGAACCTTACGGAGTAACACAGTATATGCACAAAGATGTGGATTGGAGATCGACCAATACTGCGGAATAAACAAGGATTCATTATATTTCCATCATTATTTGCACAATGACATATAATAGATTTAATCCGTGTAAAGAAATTTTTTATCCTTTCTT
>NW_020633111.1:517-1000 GCF_003573695.1 Papaver somniferum
CACTATTTGCACAATGACATATAATAGACTTAATCCTTGTAAACAAAAGTTTTATCCTTTCTTCCATCAAAATAATGACATAAAAGGCTTTAACTTTTGTAATGTCAAAAGTTCATTCTATCTTCTATCAATACATTCATACCGACATAATAGAGATAACTTTTGAACAAGTATGGGACAGTCACAGGTTCACGGACGTAAACAACATATCCCATAACAATTTGCAATATATAAAATCATACAGATTAAAATTGCAAAAATCATCTTCCAAAAACTTATAATTTAACTAAATAAATCTAAAAACATTGAAGATGAAGTTCGTTGTACATAGCTATGTGTACTCACAATAATGGCTATTCCAAACCCTAGTTATTCTTCTAAAAACATAAAAAGAAGATTTACTAGACATTGAGACCTCTGAAGAATTCTTTATCGTCCCCGAACTCCTTTTCGTCAACAACCATGGGAACATAAGGTTCATGG
>NW_020633112.1:0-453 GCF_003573695.1 Papaver somniferum
TAAGCTAGAGTCGATTCTCCTTTAACCTTCTAAACTAGGTTAATGACTTAAAGACTTCATTGGGATTGTGAAGCCAGACTGATACTACTTTTCTTGTAGTTGTGTGATCTGATCTTGCATCTTCTATCGTACGAGTACAATTGAAATAATTGGCTTGAGATTTTATATCTCCGATAGGCAAGATAGAAAAGTAATCACAAACAAACTTCGTATCATCGTTTGTGATTCCGCAATATCTTTTTCGCTGCGTCGATTAAGATTATTGTGATGTGATTGACAATACTAAGCTGTTCTTCGGGAATATAAGTCTGGTATTATTGACTGGTTCCTGTTCACCTTGATTTATCAAAATACGGAACAAAACTCGTAGGTATATTCGTGGGAGACGGATTTATCTATTATCGTAGACTTTTCTGTGTGATACAGATTTGTTTATTAAAGTCTTCGACTTTG
>NW_020633112.1:464-848 GCF_003573695.1 Papaver somniferum
GTTTATCTGTGGGAGACGGATTTATCTATTATCGTAGACTTTTCTGTGTGATACAGATTTGTTTATTAAAGTCTTCGACTTTGGGTCGTAGAAACTCTTAGTTGTGGGTGAGATCAGCTAAGGGAATCAAGTGTGCAGTATCCTGCTGGGATCAGAGGCGTAGGAGCCTAACTGTACCTTGGAACAGTGTGAGATTGATTGGGGTTCAACTACAGTCCAGACTGAAGTTAGTTTGGAGCAGGCTAGTGTCTGTAGCGGCTTAATACAGTGTGCGTTCAATATGGACTAGGTCCCGGGGGTTTTCTGTATTTGCGGTTTCCTCCTTAACAAAATTTCTGGTGTCTGTGTTATTTCAGTTTCCGCATTATATTGTTTTATCTTTAT
>NW_020633112.1:859-1000 GCF_003573695.1 Papaver somniferum
ATTTGCGGTTTCCTCGTTAACAAAATTTCTGGTGTCTGTGTTATTTCAGTTTCCGCATTATATTGTTTTATCTTTATAATTGAAATAATACAGGTTATGCGTTAGATCATCAATTAGAGTAATCCAACCTTTGGTTGTTGA
>NW_020633113.1:0-322 GCF_003573695.1 Papaver somniferum
AACCGTTAGATCGAAAACTTAGCTTGTCACACACACTTGGGTAGACGTTTACTGGGTTTGTGAAAACCATGCCCAAACGTGTACGTGTAAGTTGGTTCAACATAGTAACCCAAAAGGTTAAATATATGAGCATTTCATATTAACCTAGTTCTTCTTCACCATAACTAGTGCAATTGAATCAAATGAACTAGTTAGAGAGTTGTTCAATTGCTATGAGATCTTATGTAACTACACAAGACACAATTGAAACAAAGATGATTCGAATCGATGAATCGTCTCATGAACTTTATATCCATGGTTTGCATAAAGCATTCCTTAGTAA
>NW_020633113.1:413-1000 GCF_003573695.1 Papaver somniferum
CTTATAAATTTAAGTTTCATGTTCAGAGCACATCTTTAGATCATAACCACTTAAGCTCACAAACAAGTTCTCGGACTTAAGGCAACCGGCAGAGTTTTCCAAACTCAGCAGAAAATCTCGGCAAATGGACTTCCGCCAGTTCGCGGACTAGGTTCGTGGTTGAAACATAATGAAAAAGTGATTCACCGTTAGATGAAAACTTGATTTAGATTCAAGCTAATATTTCTCAACCGTTAGATCGAAAACTTAGCTTATCACACACACTTGGGTAGACGTTTACTGGGTTTGTGAAAACCATGCCCAAACGTGTACGTGTATGTTGGTTCAACATAGTAACCCAAAAGGTTAACCATATGAGCATTTCATATTAACCTTGTTCTTCTTCACCATAACTAGTTCAATTGACTCAAATGAACTAGTTAGAGAGTTGTTCAATTGCTATGAGATCTTATGTAACTACACAAGACACAATTGAAACAAAGATGATTCGATTCGATGAATCGGCTCATGAACTTTATAGCCACGGTTTGCATAAAGCATTCCTTAGTAATTTAAGTTTCATGTTCAGAGCACATCTTTAGATCATA
>NW_020633114.1:0-445 GCF_003573695.1 Papaver somniferum
GGAAACAAACGCGTCAAGGTTTTCCAAAAGCAACAACATTCAGAGCCTCAAAGCCATTAGAGCTTCTTCATGCTGATTTATGTGGTCCTATTACACCACAAACCCTTGCAAATAACAAATACATATTTGTTATTATAGATGACTTCTCAAGATATATGTGGTCTATTCTTATGAAATAAAAGACTGAAGCATTTGACAGATTCAAAGCTTTCAGAAATATGATAGAAAAAGAGTTAAAAGAGGAGGTCAAAATGCTTAGAACTGATAGAGGAGGAGAGTTCACTTCCTTAGAGTTCAACAAGTTCTGTGAGTCAAATGGAATCAAAAGGCAACTCACAGCACCATATACACCACAACAAAACGGAGTGGTGGAGAGGAGAAACATGACTCTAATGGAGATGACAAGAAGTTCTTTAAAGGCTATGCAGGTACCTAATTATCTATG
>NW_020633114.1:456-1000 GCF_003573695.1 Papaver somniferum
AGAGAGGAGAAACAGGACTCTAATGGAGATGACAAGAAGTTCTTTAAAGGCTATGCAGGTACCTAATTATCTCTGGGGAGAAGCTGTACGACACTCCACATACCTAATAAACAGGATACCTACGAAATCTCTGAAAGACATGACTCCATATGAAAGCTTGCGAAAGAGAAAACCAAACATAGATCATTTAAGAGTGTTTGGTTGCAAAGCATACGCAAAAGTTGATTCTGCAACTCTTAAGAAACTGGATGATCGATCTCAGACTCTTGTGAATCTAGGAATTGAGCCTGGATCCAAAGCTTACAGATTATTCAATCCAACAACGAAAAGAGTGATAGTGAGTCGAGATGTGGTATTCGATGAAAAAGCAAACTGGAACTGGAAAGAAACTAATGATGGACCAAGTAGGGATCCAGGAATGTTTCACATGAGATGGGGTCAAGTAATTGATGAAGGCGAAGGACCCATAATCATCAATACCAATGGAAACAATGATGTTAATCAAGAAGAAGAAGAGAATAATGAAAACACTGAGAATAACGAA
>NW_020633115.1:0-1000 GCF_003573695.1 Papaver somniferum
GGTCCCAAGACCCCTTGGTTGGTCCATTATCTCTCTATAACTAGGTTTTATTACCTAACGCTCACACGAGCGCTATTTTAATAAATGATTAAACCATCATTTGATCATCCTTTCACCAACTGATCAACAAAGGACTTTGGTGCATGCTCACTCGAGCACTTAGGCGCTACATGGTCGACCATCATCCCATGTAGCCGGTCACTCCTTCACTCACTCAATGACTTACTTTAAGTGAATCATCAATTGATCAAAATTAGGGTTTCGAACAAATGCTCTGCAAATCATAATTCTGAGCGAATTCAAACACTAATAATTTTATGTTAATCCATAAACCAACATCTATAATATTCGGTCCAGCTACCAATATTTTAATTAATATTTTATTTGGTCACATTACCAATAATTCATCGAATGAGCAATACTTGTTTAGATGCTCGAATATTGATTCAACTATCAATATTCAGTAATTTATCGAATGAGCAATACTTGCTCAGATGCTCGAATATTGATTCAACTATCAATATTCAGTAATTTATCGAATGAGCAATACTTGCTCAGATGCTCGAATATTGATTCAACTATCAATATTCAGTAATTTATCGAATGAGCAATACTTGCTCAGATGCTCGAATATTGATTCAACTATCATTATTCAGTAATTTATCGAATGAGCAATACTTGCTCAGATGCTCGAATATTGATCCAACTATCAATATTCAACAATTCATCATACGAGGAATATTTTCTTAGAGTATCAATCATAGTTATAAAAAAAGGTGGTGTTTGACTCCTTGATCAAAGAGTCGAAGAATGAACAGGATTCGCCGAAAATTGTCATCTCGCGGTCGGGAGCGTCTGGATTTCATTTGACTTAGACGGCTGGGAATGATAGGGGGCCACATTTATTTAAAACAACGGGAGAAAAAAAAGCAAATAAAACGAGATTTACCATCGGCGATTTTCTATTTCCAGTTTTTATTGGGTTTTCTTTCTACCTCTG
>NW_020633116.1:0-526 GCF_003573695.1 Papaver somniferum
GGAACGGTTTTCACAAACCCAGTAAACGTCTGCCCAAGTGTGTGTGACAAGCTAAGTTTTCAATCTAACGGTTGAGAAATATTAGCTTGAATCTGAATCAGGTTTTTATCTAATGGGTTGCTTTGAAGGCTATATATAAGAGACATCTAGCATTGGGAAAAACTAATCCCCACACGTTTGTGTGATACTAGTGCGCTCGCTAGAGTCGATTCTCCTTTAACCTTTGGTTTTCTTCTCTAAAACCAGGTTAACGACTTAAAGACTTCATTGGGATTGTGAAGCCAGACCGATACTACTTTTATCGTAGTTGTGTGATCTGATCTTGCATCTTCTATCGTACGAGTACAATCTATTGATTGTCTTGAGATCGTGAGAGTTTTCTGATAGGCAAGATAAAGAAGTCACAAACATCTTCGTCTCACTGTTTGTGATTCCTTGACAAACCGCCTGTGTAGTCAAGAAGGATTGTTGAGAGGTGATTGATTAATCAAGGCTGTTCTTCGGGATTATAAGACCGGATTATCAA
>NW_020633116.1:537-1000 GCF_003573695.1 Papaver somniferum
TCAAGAAGGATTGTAGAGAGGTGATTGATTAATCTAGGCTGTTCTTCGGGATTATAAGACCGGATTATCAATTGGTTCCTTTTCACCTTGATTTTATATCTTAAGACGGAACAAAACCTAGGGTTTTTCTGTGGGAGACAAATTTATCCTTTGATAGACTTTTCTGTGTGAGACAGATTTGTTTATTATCAAGTCTGCGATTTTTGGTTGCAGCAACTCTTAGTTGTGGGTGAGATCAGCTAAGGGAATCAAGTGCGCAGTGTTCTGCTGGGATCAAAGGCGTAGGAGTACAACTGTACCTTGAATTAGTGGGATACTGATTGGGGTTCAACTATAGTCCAGTCCGAAGTTAGCTTGGAGTACGCTAGTGTCTGTAGCGGCTTAATACAGTGTGTATTCAATCTGGACTAGGTCCCGGGGTTTTTCTGCATTTGCGGTTTCCTCGTTAACAATATTTCTGGTG
>NW_020633117.1:0-541 GCF_003573695.1 Papaver somniferum
CCTGTCAACCATCAATCCAGTCTTCCAACATGCAGAATTAATACAAGAGGGGAGTTTCATGAGGTTTTATGCAGAATTAATGCAAGGCATGGCCAGAAGACATGCAGGTCAGTTGCATGCAGTATTAATTCCAGCAGTTTCATGCAGAATTTAACATGGAGGCACGAATGAGCAGTTTCATGTAGAATTTAACATGGAGGCTGATAGACACATTTTTGTGTCTAATTTGTCTCGATTCTATATATTGATAGTGCTCATTTTTGTACTTATTATGGTGTTTTATGTGTGTGTAGGTATTTTTGGCCAATAAACATTTTTGGAAAAATCGGCTCGAAAAGTTGCGTGGGGCACCCCGGAGGACACTTGCTATTCGGACCCCTCAAATGGATAAGGGGTGACCAATTACTAAGGGGCGACCTAATTACTAAGGGGCATCCATTTCCAGGCAGCTGCTAAATGGAGACCAACACAGGATATGGGGAGGTCATCTTCATCGTTTTAAAAACTGAAATTGGCGGGAAATTTTGTGCATGCAACTGGC
>NW_020633117.1:552-1000 GCF_003573695.1 Papaver somniferum
GATAGGGGGAGGTCATCTTCATCGTTTTAAAAACTGAAATTGGCGGGAAATTTTGTGCATGCAACTGGCAGAGTTGGGGATTGATTTCGAAGGTGTTTTAGTGAGATTCAATCGCCAGAATTGATTGGACTGGACGTGATTCAACTAAACAAGCCTGGTAAAGTCGTTTGTTTGGATCGAATTGGGCTAGAAACCGAGTTGGAGCTAAACAGGGAAAGTGTTTTTACACGGACTCTATTGAGATTATTTTTAGAAGTTCTAGAGAGACTAGAGACCTAAAACTCTTTCCAAAGATATATATCTATGTAAGGAAGAGTTTGAAACAATCGGGAAAGCTCAGAAACGCGTGGAACAATTTAGAGAAAAGATTATTGTCGTAACTGCCAAGGAAGGAAAGAAGAGATTTCGATGAGTTTTTGGGGAGATTAAATCGCTCTGTTGGCTATAT
>NW_020633118.1:0-651 GCF_003573695.1 Papaver somniferum
TTGCAATATTGATGTTGATAATTTGCCTCTTATTGGTGGTGGAGATGATTATAAGATTTGGGACTTGGACAGTAAGGGTGCTTTCTCTGTCAAGTCTGCCAAGGCTGCCATCCGTGGGCCTATTGAAGTGTCGCCAACTGCAGCTCTTTTCTCTAGAAGTGTTGTGCATCCTACTTTGAGTGTTCAATACTGGAAGTTATTTCATAAACAATGTTGTGCTTCTGATGATAATGTTATGAAGAAGACAGGTAGGGAGATGCCTTCTATGTGTCGTTTATGCAAGGAAGATTGCGAGGATGTTAGCCATATTACTTGGCATTGCAAACTTGCTAAAAGGATATGGAAGTGGGCAGCGGCTATTTTTAAGCTTCAACCAAATGAGGATCTCGTGGCATCTTACAAGGTGGCAAAGGGCCGGAGTAGAATGATAAAAGACCTTTGGCTTGTTGCTAATCTGGCAATAGTCACGGAGTTATGGAAGTTGCGTAACAAAGCTTATTTTGAGAACATGCGGGTTCGTTGGCTGGAATTTAAAGGTAGAGTTCATCAGGTAATTCGTGATAACTCTATTAGAATGAAGGGCCATATGCATAATAATTTGGATGATTTGCGTATTGTTAATTTCTTTCGAGTGAAGCATAGGTCTTGCGA
>NW_020633118.1:662-1000 GCF_003573695.1 Papaver somniferum
TTTGGATGATTTGCGTATTGTTAATTTCTTTAGAGTGAAGCATAGATCTTGCGATCACTCTGATCCAATTGAAGTTACTTGGTCGCCACCAAATCCTGGTGAACTTATGATCTGTTGTGATGGTGCATCACTTGGCAACCCGGGCCAAGCTGGTTCTGGTGTTGTTTTCCGTGATTCCAACTCGTTAGTCTTGGGTGTTTTATGCGTTGGCCTGGGCTGGCAGACTAACTTCTATGCTGAAGTTTGTGCGGTTATCTACGGTGTTGTTATTGCTCAAAGATGGAATGTGAAGAACTTGTGTATCAGATCAGACTCGATGATTTGCATATTTGCTCTTC